>NC_057814.1:534133316-534372925 GCF_018294505.1 Triticum aestivum
GCACACGGGCGCCCATGCCCGCACCGGCCACCCGCGCCCCCGCTTTGGCCCCCTGGGCCACTGCCAGGTGGGGCCTCGCCCCCCTGAGCCACTGCCCCTGGGCCCGAACCCCCTTGGGCCACAGACAGGTGGGCCCCCGCGCCCAGAGAACGTTAAAAAAATGATTTAAAAAAATAAAATAAAAATAATAATATATAAATAAATAAAGAAAATAATAAAAATAATAATAATAAAACAAATAATAAAAATAAATTTAATTAATTAATTAATTAACTTAATTAATTAAGTTAATTAATCATGTTTAAATTAATCTAATTAGTTAGTTAATTAAACAGTAGTTAATTAGCTAACAGCCCCTGACAGGTGGGACCCACCTGTCAGGTTGACCAGGTCAACGGTCAACGTTGACTGCTGACGTCAGCATGACCTCATGCTGATGTCATAAATCCAAATTTCAAATTAAATTAAATAATTATTTAAATTCCAGAAATTAATAAATTCTTTTGAAAATCATATCTTTTAATCCGTAACTCGGATGGAAATACTTTGAACATGAAAGTTGCTCAGAACGACGAGACGAATCCGGATACGCAGCCCGTACGTCCGCCACACGTCCCTAGCATAGTGAACCTGCAACATTTCACCTCCGGCACCTCTGCCCGAAAACGCGAAACACCGGGAACACTTTCCCGGATGTTTTCCCCCTTCGCCGGTATCACTCCTTACCGCGTTAGGGCACACCTAACACCGCGTTTGCTTTGTCATGCATCGTTATGCATCTGTTTGCATTGTATTTACTGCTTCTCCCTCCCCTCTTCTCTCCGATAGACTACGAGACCGACGCTGCTGCTGCCCAGTTCGACTACGGAGTTGACGACCCCTCCTACTTGCCAGAGCAAACAGGCAAGCCCCCCCTTGATCACCAGATATCGCCTATTCTTCTCTATACTGCTTGCATTAGAGTAGTGTAGCATGTTACTGCTTTTCGATATCCTATCCTGATGCATAGCCTATCCTTGCTACTACTGTTGTTACCTTTACCTGCAATCCTACATGCTTAGTATAGGATGCTAGTTTTCCATCAGTGGCCCTACATTCTTGTCCGTCTGCTGTGCTATACTATCGGGCCGTGATCACCTGGGCGGTGGTCACGGGTATATACTTATATACTATATACATGACACCTGTGGTGACTACAGTCAGGTCGGCTCGTAGGAGTACCCGCAAGTGGATCTTTGTGGCGGAGCGACAGGGCAGGTTGAGACCGCCTAGGTGAGAGGTGGGCCTGGCCCTGGGCGGCGTCCGCGGTTACTTCGACATAACACGCTTAACGAGTTCTTGGTATTTGCTCTGAGTCTGGCCATTTGGTCTATACGCACTAACCAGCTAAGCGGGAACAGTTATGGGCACTCGACGTCGTGGTATCAGCCAAAGCTCTTTTTGACGTCAGCGACGGAGCGGCGCGCGCCGGATTGGACTGGAACGCCACTAGGCTAGGTCTGCTTTCGGCCGCCCTCGCAACGTGCAGGTGTGCAATGGGCGATGGGCCCAGACCCCTGCGCGCATAGGATTTAGACCAGCGTGTTGACCTCTCGGTGGAGCCTAGGTGGGGCTGTGACGTGTTGATCTTCCGAGGCCGGGCATGACCCAGAAAAGTGTGTCCGGCCAAATGGGATCGAGCGTGTTGGGTTATGTGGTGCACCCCTGCAGGGAAGATTATCTATTCGAATAGCCGTGTCCCTCGGTAAAAGGACGACCCGGAGTTGTACCTTGACCTTATGACAACTAGAACCGGTTACTGAATAAAATACACCCTTCCAAGTGCCAGATACAACCCGGTGATCGCTCTCTAACAGGGCGACGAGGAGGGGATCGCCGGGTAGGATTATGCTATGCGATGCTACTTGGAGGACTTCAATCTACTCTCTTCTACATGCTGTAAGATGGAGATGGCCAGAAGCGTAGTCTTCGACAGGACTAGCTATCCCCCTCTTATTCTGGCATTCTGCAGTTCAGTCCACTGATATGCCCCTTTACACATATACCCATGCATATGTAGTGTAGTTCCTTGCTTGCGAGTACTTTGGATGAGTACTCACGGTTGCTTCTGTCCCTCTTTTCCCCCTTTCCTTTCTACCTGGTTGTCACAACCAGATGCTGGAGTCCAGGAGCCAGACGCCACTGTCGACGATGACACCTACGACACTGGAGGTGCCTACTACTACGTGCAGCCCGCTGACGATGACCAGGAGTAGTTAGGAGGATCCCAGGCAGGAGGCCTGCGCCTCGTTCGATCTGTAACCCAGTTTGTGCTAGCCTTCCTAAGGCAAATTTGTTTAACTTATGTCTGTACTCAGATATTGTTGCTTCCGCTGACTCGTCTATTATCGAGCACTTGTATTCGAGCCCTCGAGGCCCCTGGCTTGTATTATGATGCTTGTATGACTTATTTATGTTTTAGAGTTGTGTTGTGATATCTTCCCGTGAGTCCCTGATCTTGATCGTACACATTTGCGTGCATGATTAGTGTACGGTCGAATCGGGGGCGTCACAGGCAATCACCCTCTTCCTTTTTGATGTCTGATGCACAAGAACAACATTTGAGTGGAAAACGTGGTATGATGACAGATGGAAAATGTATTGATAATGGATGGGCATGGCATCTCGACATATATGATGAGTAAACTAAGCAGATGGCGGTGCAACAAAGTAGAAGAAATGCAAGACAACATATGGAAGATATGCGAAATCAATAAAACCTTGCCAAATTAGAACAGGCACCTTGATGGGTGAACAAGACAGGCCATATGCCTTTGACTCCTCGAGGTTAGAATAGTCATTAGGATCATATTCTGAACAAGAATCAACAGGCGGGGAGCGTATGCGTTTCATTGCATCCAGAATGGCACTCAATGCCTTGGTGCCAATTTTGTAAGTCATTGCAGTGTTTAGCTTCAAGAGTGGACTGCTGCTAGTGCGACACAAAGCAGCTACACAGATCATAGTGTAGATATAACGGGAAAACCGTAAGCATCAGAGTAAAATCAGCAAAGTGGAACTTGCTGGAATATATGTGCTAGTATTGCCGGTACGGCTAGAAAGGCTTCGGATACCAGCTCTCTTCAACTGAAGGTGTGGTACTATTAATATCAGTGTAACTCTCAAAGGCAACACAACTCCCCGCATTTCCTTGCTATTCTTATAGGATTCAAGTGGGCAGGCCACTACAAATCCTATTCCCATGTTTACAAAATCCTACGAATCAAAAAGGCCCGAAGAGTTCAAAGTGTCCATACCAACCGACCGTATAGACCTCTACACTGCAAATGTCCTGCTCATCTTCACTACAAGGAACATACTGTACTACTATCATACTCCCTCCATTCCAAAATATAAGTCTTGGTAGAGATTTCCACTATGGATCACATACAGATGTATCCAGATACATTTTAGAGTGTAGATTCACTCATTTTGCTCCATATGTAGTCCATGGTGGAATCTATACAAAGACTTGTATTTAGGAACGGAGAGAGTACTTATTAAAGAAGAATGGAAGAGGAACATGCTAAAGAAGAGCAAGCAGATTTTGGATAATAAAATGTTCGTTGCGCAGTGCCCACACATGATGAACCAGAGGGCATTCAGAAAGCAACTCCCTGTTGTCTCTCTATATGTGGTGCACGTGCTTTTTCGAAAGTAAAGTAGGAACATTAGCTGACCAATTAAATGTTATCTGTTTTAGTAATATCAGCATCATATCAGATTCATACTTGAGCAACAAGTTTGGAATTATGAGTGGCACGTTATTTAGCTTGATGGATTCAGGAGCAGTGTTAAGCAGGTGCGATGATGGTACTGAATATAAAGGCATGTATGCATGCAAGTCGCGTGTCTTTTGTCATTTGGGTCAGTCAACCATTTCAGGCGGTTGGATGAAGATCCTACATCTCCTAACCCTTCTTCTTCCTCGTCTGTGATTCTTCCCATACAGAACACCGCACGGGCCGCCGGCCGGACCACCGGCCCCCACCGCCTGTGTTCCTCCGCCACCCCCACCCCCACCCCGCCCCCACCCGCGTTGAGTTTTCTTTGTTCGGCGAGGCCCCACCACCGCCCCCCCCACAACCAAAGTCCCCACCCGAGCCCCTTCGTTCGCACCGGTGAACTCCGGGGAGCTCTGAAAAATCGACTGACCCGATTTTGAAATTTAGTCTCTTTGATTTAACTAGTGTGGAATATAAAAGGGGAAAACCATAAGCATTGGGAGTATAGTGTTGAGCGTGCCATGGCGGATCTGAAGGTGCAAACCGGACAAAGGCAACTTCGCAACCAATGTTTGCTTTCAACTAGCAAGTAAGTGATGGATAAGAAATCTGAGTAAAGCAGTGGCGATCTATTTTCTTGCTGTGATAAATAAGTTGAGCAGATACGAAAGAGTACCGCCTCTGGTGCAGCGTCGTGTATGCATCTGCTGAGAATTTGATGGTGCTGCGGTAGCGATGGCTGTCGGCGGCGTGGAAGCAGATCTAGTAGGGTAGACGGTGGAGGTGGGGCGCGGTGGACGAGACGGTCGTAGGAGCGGCGCCGGCAAGGTGGACGACGGCGGGGATGAAGCGAGAGGATGGATGCAAGGATCCCGGTCCGAGGCCGTGGATGAGAGAGGTCGATCTCTTGTAATGGACGGCGGCGTCGGGGTATCAGCTCCGGCATGGTGGAGGAGGACGGCGGTGGATGGGGTGGCGGACGGAGGAGGCTGGGGTGGAGAGGGTGTTTTGGCGCCCACGGAGTACGAATGGGGAAATGGAGGTGGAGAGGAAGGGGGGAACCATGTCTTCAGGGCGCGCTTGTCTCAAATGCGAGGAAATTTACAAACTTAGCCCCCGTTTCAAATTTCCTACATCACAACAATATTAGTCGGTTGGGGATAGGATGGTAATCTCGCATACACCGAATATTTGCCGACGAGAGTTTGTTTTTGGCGCCCACCGTGTATGAATCGGGGAGGGAGTCGATTTCGGCCGAGGACACACTGTGTTTTGGCGCCCACCGTGTATGAATCCGGGTGAGAGGCAGTTATGTCACGTTTGAGTGAAATTACAAACCTACCCCTATCGAAACCTATAGAAATCGAGCAGATAGGCTTTGTGTGGCAGGGATAGGCAGTAGTAATTTCCATCTCGCAGATTTTCATTTCGGGCGGTTACTGCGACTTTCCCCGCTTCGTTCAAATTTTGCAGAGTGCACGTTTACCGTGCCAACTCAATTCGAATCCCGTTTGTATTCTATTTTTTCGGGCGGGATCCATTTTCGATTGGAATAAAATTCTATATACATCATTTTTTTATATATACTTTCAAAAGCACAACAAAGAATTCTGCTCCTTTATATGTATAATATGATTTACAAATACAATGATCTCAAAATCATAAGGTTGAATTCAAAAAATTAAACCAAATTATGTTCTACTAAAATGTATGGATCAGTAATATCTACATATTAAATAGCATAGATGCGCGTGAATTCATATGAGTATGCATGTTTGATAGATCAATTTTGGTTCGAGTATGGATTACATGTATCATCATCTCGAATTGAAATATTTGAATCCCTTTTATGTTCACTCCTTTCACGACCATCTCTCTCGCATGCATGCTCCTTCATGTAGCTATCACTCTCTTTTCTCCAGCTCACCCGCACGCTCACTTCATGTTTATCCTATCCTCGCAAACATGGTCTCTCGACATCTCCCTTGAGAAGTGTCACACTCTCCCTATCATTATACATTACACGGTTTTCATTATCTCTCACGTCTCTACCGTTCTCTCGTATCACTAGGTACCTAAGCTTTCTTTTTCACCGCCACACACACAGTCTCCACTCGTCTTTCACTTTGTCTTTCTCTCTATGGGATTCTCTCACACACCCTATATGTCTCTAGATATGAATCATACCACTAAAATTACTCTCTCTCTCTCCTGTAGACACAACATTTGTTGCAGTCTCCTTTTTGTCTCCATCCCAGACTGACATTATTCATTTGTTTACCGATCAGACAAACTCCCCCCCCTCTCTCTCTCTCTCACACACACAACTCATGCTTCCACTCCCCTTCCCGACTACAGTCTCTCTCTCTCACACACAAAACTCTCGCTTTCGCACCCCCGACTCGTATTTCTCTCCCAAACATTTATCGACTAGCCTCTAGATAGGTTTATACACCCGCACACTCGTGCTTCCACTATCGCATACATGTCTCTCTCCCGCTCCTTGTATCTATGTAGATTGTTTTCCCTTCTTAAGACACGCCCTCTCGATCGTGCACACACACACTATCGCCTCATTTTAAGCTGATACCTCTCGCACACACTCTCTTTGTGTCTTTGTCACACATGCACTCCGTCCTCCTCCTCTCTCCCTCTCTCTCTCACACACATGGGCTTTTTGCAACAACTAGCAAGATGCCCATGCGTTGCATGGAACATGAAGATGCATTTGTATGAGTAGTTTATCTTGTGGGAGAAAAGGATGAACAAGGGAAGGCCTTATTTGCAAGTGTGGAGAGGGGTGTGGGTATCTTTTTGCAAAATTACCATAGTTTCCTTCCTATCCGTCAGATATAGATCGGACGGCCTATATTGCAGGATGGCAGGCACACAATCATCACCGACTATGCTTTTTATGAGTAGGGATAAAAAACAGAGTTGGTGATGATGGTGGGCCTGCCATCCTGCAATATAGGCCGTCCGATTTATATCTGACGGATAGGAACGAAACTATGGCAATTTACCCGCACTCCTCTCCACATTTGCAGATAAGGCCTTCCCTCGTTCATCCTTTTCTCCCACAAGATCTTGATGTTCCATGCAACGCACGGGCATCTTGCTAGTAAGAGTAGAGATTAGACATATACCACTTCTCGAATCTTGAAACCAACATCCTCCCTTATCTCATCAAAACCGCCAAAGGAATATATTTTGAGTGAAACATAACATTTTTTTAGTGATATACGTATTTCAAAACTAGACTTTTTTCTATCAAATCGTTGAGTATGTATTAATCTACTCTGATCGGGTGGCAACGCATTGGCACATTGCTAGTAGTTATTATAATTTTTTGGACACCAGAAAAACGGTGGAGTACATATACGAAGAGAAGAGGCGCACGCACGCAGTCGGTCTCTCGCTGTCTCGCACACATGAGTGTTACGTAAAGGCAACATTAACAAATAAACCCTAAAACCCTAGGTGCACGATTGCTGCATTCGCGGGTACCGGGTACGTGGTGGAGCGCACCTTTGTAGGAATAGTCAGCTCACGTGATAATTTGATCTATAGGAGTTGATGGTCGGGACCACAGGTGAACGACTTGGAGGCGGTGGCTCGCCAGTTGCCACACATTGAGTAGCCACGTTTAAAATATCATTTTTAGCGGGGTTAAGAGTTCCGATTTTCAATGGCGCATTATAAGTACTAAGTAGTTTTTAGAACGATTGGTATGGAGCGAAAATGGAATTCATAGTACTACGTACCTCCTTGGCGTATGGTTGTATGGGTTTATGTTGCGAGATGTTGAACCTGGTAGTTCTAGGGCAAATACTATGGTTTAGATTTATATGTTGGTTTTTAGTAATGAAAATCGGAAGGGGGAAACCCTTCTTTGATTAAAAAAACTACTACCTCCGTTTTGGTTTACTAGTCCCCATCGTATTTTGGGTCAAAGTTTGTCCACGAATTTTACTTGTAAAATGTGAATGGAAAACGAGATTTTGTTATACGCAAACAAAAAGGACTGGAGGGAGTGATTGCTCTGACACGGACGCGACCTCTCATAGCGCAGGCATTGAACCGGCGCGCTGGCCAAGAGGGCCCCACTCGCTGCAGGCCTGGCTGAACACGCCTCCTCGCCGCATGCAACCGGCTTCAGACTGCCCCGCCTGCCTTCATTGAATCCGCGCGTGTGCCGGCAACACGTCCTTCCGCGAGCCGGCCGGCATTTTAGAACACAAAAAATGACCAAAATATAATTGATTACGCATGGTCTTGACTTGTTGTGCTCGCACTGGTAGCAGGAACTAGAGGTTTTTCTTTATTCATAACTCTCCTCAATTTTTTTTGGCTTTGAAGTGAATCATGGTTGTGGACATTATGTATGAATGTGGAGATATCTGTGAACATGAGTTTGATGTGGAAGTTGAACTTGGAATGTCGGGCTTGCGCGTGAACTATACCATGTCCAATGCTTCGTCTGTTATTGTTTGGAAGTAATTGTTGTTATTACATGACCCGAAAAAAAATTGTGACACATCAGTAGATGCACGGACATCGCAACAGGCATGCTGACTGGATAAACATTTGAACCTAGCTACTATGAAGGACATTTTGTATTGACAACAGTTTTAGATAGTAGGAGATGCCTAGCCTGCTCTGCCTCTGCTAGCTTATTTCTGGCTTCTTCCATCTCTTCTTTGGCATGGGTGAAGAGAGCATCTAATTGCTTTTTTCGCTTCTTCAGGAACTCAGCTACATTCTCAAGGGCTGCTGCACGCTTTCTTTCAGCCTTTACTAGAGCCACGAGGACACGAACAGCTGACGACTCCACCTGGCTTGTGTGTAATCCAGCACCATCTGGGAATTTGCACCTTGTGTCTAATCCAGCATCATTAGGGAACTGGCACCTTGTGTGTAATCCAGCCTCCTTCTGGAAACATGATCTCGAGGTTGACCATACTTCCCTCCTCGCAGGAACTACATCCTGACACGAAGTTACTTCTTTTTTAGATCAATACTCAGAGCAACCCAGATCCATTTAGTAGAAGCCGGATAAACAGAACTGGGAAAAGCGAATTCAAAAGGAAAAAAAATATAAAAACAGACTACAAGGTGAGAACGCCCACTTCCTACATAAAGCTAAAAACGAAAGCATTAGGACGATTAAGAGTCTTCTTATGACACATCGAAGAACACGAGGCTTAAGAGAAACAGAAACTACAACATATACACATCGAAGAACACGAGGCTAAACGAAAGTAATTGAAAGGGTGTTACTTACGAAAGCTCGTTTTACAGGTTCGGTGCAACTCCTCTTTAACTTGCCACGCTCCTTGAAGATGTCCCCAATATCTCGTGTTTGGTCTTCATTGCTCCTCTGCATGTTCGCACTCGTGGTTTTAAAATCTCAACATGGCAAGAAAAATGGAGGCTATAACCAATTACTTTTACGGGAACAATAGCACCCAGGAAATTTGAAGGGTAGGTATGAACAAAATTGGAACTGCACATGTACTGCTAAGTGATTCAATACACACATTACCAATCGAGGAGGAGAACGATGGTTGCGGCGGCCTCTGTGAGTCATGGTCGGCAACGGGAGTCAGTTCATTGTCCACGACGGTGGTGCTTCTGCGCTTGGCGTCGGCTTCCAGGAAGCAGATCCGAGACTGTGGAAGACGGTGCCGGGGAAGAGGCTCCGTGTACGACGACGATGGTGGACCGACTCCAGTGCGACGTACGAGGTCGTCGATGAGGCAGATGCGCTGCGGTGGACGAGTGCGCCGATGTAGAAGGGGAGGAGCAAGAAGGCTGCGGTGTCGTGGAGAAGTCTATTTTGCGGTGGGAATAGAAAATGGGGAGTATTCAGGTGTACTACTCTGGGTGCCGGGGTGGGGTTGGCTGGGTAGGGTGAACCTGAAGTTACAAAAACAACCCCCTACCAACCGTCATCCGTAGGCCTGTTCCGAAGGCTATGATGGTAACTTCCCACTCCTCGAATCAGGGTCGCGGGAGATTTTCCCGCCGACCTCAAAATTTTGTGACACTGAACTCCCCGTGTGGCGTGTTGGGTGATTCGGCTAAGCAACTAGCGAGTAGTACTAGTAAACTCTGCATATTAGGTTTGACCGAAGTCAAACTTCCTAAAATTTGACCAAGTTTATAGAAAAATATAAACATTTACCATAACAGATATGAATGATGTGAAAGTACATTCAATAATGAATCTAATGGTACTTATTTGTTATTGTATATGTTAATATTTTTTGTTATAAACTTTCTGAGAGTTTACAAAACTTGACTTTGACCAATGCTAATACGTGGACTTAAATAAAAACGGAGGGTGTACACATTTGTTTTCTTAGTATGTAGTCAATTAATCATTTGCTGAAATTGTGAAATAAATATATTAGGCTACTGACTTCGAATGTAATGGTCTATACAATTCAATAGTTACAATCATTGTCGAATTCCAAGATGTATACAAGTTCTATAATACTTCACAACATGCTCAAACTCGCATAATCCCAGTCAAATCACAATCAAAATGCATTTTATAGTTATTACTTTGTAGGATGCAACAAAGCCAACAATAACTCTACATCAGCCATTATAAAAAGCAACATTTTGAACATATCCCAATGTGTGAATGAAACGTGTAGAGAGAGCTTGTGAAGATGGAGCAGATAGGGCGAGAAAGACTGTATGTATGTGGACGAGAGAGTAGGAGACAAACCTAACGAAACAGAGAGAGGGAGATAGAGAGAGAAAGAGAGAGGAAGAAGCTAGGTCTGTGAGAAAGATGGAGACATGTAATATACGTGAGATGCGTGTGCATCCGGATTCTGTACACGTGGAAGGAGAAGAGACAACAGGTTTGATGAGAGAGCTGGAAAAACATGGACGAGAGGGGAAGGATCTCGTGGGTTGAGGGATTGATAAATTTGTGCGGGGGAGAGAGGGATTGGTAATTTTGTGCAAGAGAGAGAGGGTGGGGGGAGGAGTCAGTCAGCCGTCGTCACATCATCCTGCTTCCAAATGGCCCCGCATTCTCTAGCGCAGTGTGGTTGCCGTCTTCGATCTCCTCGATGCCCTCTTTGAAGATTGAGGTGTTGTGCATGCTGGGGTGCAGAGAAGCACAAGCGAGAGTGGTTGCCATATAACCTTGGATGGGGATGAATTGTGTGCTCGGGGAGGGGGTGTGTGTGTGCTGTGTTGTGTGTGTGTGTCAGATATTGAGAGAAAACAAACGTAAGGAGAGAAATGTGTGTGTATGTGACGGAAAGTTACATGCTAAATAGGGTATTCACGAAGAGATTGTGCGTGCAAGATAGAGAGCGAGGTGCGGGTCTTGAGGTGGGCAGGGGCCGGGTGAGGGTGTCAAAATGTGTGCGTTGATGCATGTGTTACATGCGATCGTGCGAGGGACGGATGAATCGAGAGAGATGGTTGTTGTGTTACGGATGCTCCTCTCTCTCTCACACACACACACACACAAGTAGAATAGAAGACCGTTCTCTCATGTATACACAAGTACACAACGTATCGGCATATGTCTATGTCTCACTCATGCATGATCATTTGCACATTCACACCTCTCTATGTCTCTATCACACGCACACCGTCTCCACATTGCCCTTCCGCCACAACACACATATGGACACATACACACGTTCTCTCTCAGTCACACACACAAAATCAGTATTAAAAAACTAGGGCGCACCTAAAACGTCCAAATCCAAATAAACACGAATTAGAGCTAAATTCAAATATATGGAAATATTGTAGCGTCAAGAAATTTTCCCGGAAAAAAAGTTGAGTAATATTCGGGGATTGTTTTCACACACACAAAAAGGCTCGGTGGATGTCCTTCGAGCGCGACACGGTGACACACCGTTCGATCGACCGCACGGCCGCGGTTCACGCGCTTGCACAGGATTCCGTATCATGGCTGTGGTAACTAATAAAAGCGCTGCCTAAGTCTAATGTTTACGTGTACTAGTACGGTTTTCTTTTAAGTTTGACCAACCCTATATAAAACTAAACTAAGCTCCCATACGCGCACTCATCAATATGCCGCTGCCGCCGTTGCGCATGCCGGCGCCCGCCTGCTCCGGCCAACAATTTCTCGCCCATCACCGCCGTGTCGCCGCCAAGCCGAAGGCTCGCCCGCTCATGTCGTCTGCAGTCCCTCCTGGCGATGCCGCCGCGCTGCCAAGCACGCGAGCAGCTGGTGGAGCCGCGTCTATGCATGCAGCGTACGAAGAGGAGGACGAGCGCGTGCTCCAGCACGCCGGCAAGGAGGAACTAGCGTGTCATTGTCGTCTCCGCCCGCGCAGAGGAGGCGCGCATGGTGGCTGTCATGGCGGAAGCCGGTCGCGCGCGCGTCGCCCGCAAACTGGGTGCGGACACGGAATCTACCTTCGAGACCTTGAATGCCACATGGGTCCTGCAATCTGAAGGAGCAATTTGGGTCAGTAGACTCTTGTGAGCCGTTTGATGCAACATGGATGGCTAGAAGGGCTTCTTCAACCTCCGAAATTGATGCACGGTTCATCTTCTCAGCCCGCCACACGCCTAACCGCCTGCCGCCGCCGCCGCGCCCTCCCCTGAACCGCCTGCTACCGCCATGCTCCCCCCACCCCCGCCATCCGTTTAACCCCGGGCACGATCCATTTTTTTCTGGCGAACTGCATTCCACACCCAACACTCATAAGATAGATCATGGGCACCCTGCCACCCTAATATAGATACTGGGGTAGCTTCTCTGCCGTCTTCTTCCTTCGCTCCGTCGAACTTCTTTCACAAATCGACTAACCCAAATTATACTACTAGTACGAACGTATTAAGTACAGTAGGAACACGAAGATACGAGCAGTAGTACCAACTGCAAGAAGAGTAGTAGTAAGACATAGTACTACTGTACGTACTAAAGAGTTCAAATAACAAGAAAGAACATAAACATAGTTCTGCTGGGGCCTCGGCACAACACACCCTTGAAAATAAACTAAGCAACTAGTACGCTTGACACTGCAGTAGAACCAGCATGAGCGATGGCACTGCCGCCTACTTGGAGTCCGAGTCCACGTCCTCGACTTCGTCCTCGTCCCTCTTCCTCTTCCTCTTCGCCGACGCTTCTTTGCTTGAACCGGACACTGGGCTCTGCTTCTTCATCCAACCCTTGTAGATATTTAAACAAAGGTAGGCATCCATTGCTGCGTACAGGATGTGATCTTCATCTAATGTCTTCGACTCCCATGCATGATGAAACTCGTGGTGAGGTTTCTTCAGTTTAGCGTACGAAGGATCAATCATGGCTGCTGCCAGGGTCAGCATTGAAGGCTGAGAGGAGGACACCAGGCTTGCCTTCTGGAGATCGAAGGGCTGGCCTACAACGAGGCCTATCCGACCCAGGACATCCCTGTCGTTCCTAAAGTCTACAGTAACGAATTTCACTCTTCCGTCCTTGAGCAAGTTCTTAAAATCCTGGCACTCAACGTCGGCATGGCATATGTGGTAGACCAAGCACATGTTATGTACACAAACCTGGATCACGGAGGGCTTCTTCTTATCTGCCTCCTTTAGTTTCTTCTCTCATTGCAGGACTGTGGTGTACTCAAACATCTAGCCCAGCGACCCACTCATCCGTTGAACTGTTGAACATGCGTAGGAAGAGAGCAAGGCATGCTTTCACATCGCGGATCCTTGTGTGTAGATGACGAAGAACTCATCGCCGGTGATGGCTCTAACCTGGTACTCAGCAGCGACCATGGAGATTTGGGAGGCCATGGATTTTGGAGGAGGGTTGGGAGAAGTTGAACTGGTGTAATGTGAAAGGACGGGATGACTGGGAGCGAACTGTTGTAAGGTACTGTACTAATAGAAGACGGGGATGAGTAGGGCGTGCGAACGGCGTGGGGTTGCTGGCTTGCCCGGTGGATAAACGGCTGCAAGCCCCCAAAGAGTTCTCGAGAACTATGCGGGACCCACTAGATGCATGTCTACTAGACCCATATCATAGGCCTGACGGTATAGCTTCTGCCTGTTCGCACGCCATGCTGGCGCATCAGTAACTTCACTTAATTCCGTCAACCGTCGCGCCTCCCACGACCTTTGCCTCCCTCGCGCGGTCGTGCCCTTTGAGACTTCGACCGGCTATAAATGAGCAATTGTTTTTGCCTACTCCACATGCATGATACTCCCTCTGGTCCTTTTTACTTCCGTCAACCATTTGCAAAGTGTTTGACCAAATTTATACTAAAAATATCAATATCTACAATACTGATTATAATGAGTATAAGAACTACTATTAGATGAGTTAGATGAGTTAAAGATTCTAATCCTGAACTAACCCTGAAGTAACTCTAGCGAAAGAGGTGTTTGGATGACAGGGTTAGATGGAGCGCGGATACGGCGAGGTGCCTTCATGGGCGGTGCGAGAGGGAGGGAGGGAGGGAGAGGACGAGAAGCTTCGAGGAAGTGGGGAGGGATCTGCTGCGGGGAGAGCGAGAGAAAAATGTGTTTTTTAGTGTCCCGAGAAGAACTAACCCAAATAAGCACCTCTTGGGTGGGTTAGATTTTTTTGGGTTAGTTGAGTTCAAACTAACCCAAACTAACTCTAACACATGGATCCAAACAGGGCCAAGGTTAGCTATTAGAGTACTACTACCTCCCTTCTAGTTTAAAGGGCTTGATTCAAAAATTTCACCTACTCTTAGCAAGATAGAGGCGGTGGAATAGTTTTTGTAGTTCTTCACAAAAAAATGTGTTTACCAATGCAAGCATGAACACTAGTTACTCTAACCCCCCTCTCTTCTTTAATTCTTTGCCACATCAGCATGTTTGCTATTCCCGTGTGCATGATACCAGCTAAGATACCACCATTATGGCCAGCCTTAATCATCACATGCAATAATTTAGTGCACCTTGAAATATGAACATGTGTGGGGCGTGTATGTTTTTAATGACTTGAGACTATACCTAGCCCGGCATGCAAGATGAGAATTAGTATGCACCGTTCCTCATACCTGCAGGAAGCCCATTCGTCTCCAAATCTTTTCCTCTCCATGTTGGAAACAATATGCCTGCCAGACTCTCCTTCTCCCTCCGGCGGTCCCACCACTCCACCCCGTGTGGAAAAAATCTGCATGCATGACTCTCGTCGCCCCGCGCTCATCCAATCCGTTGTGACATATTTCCACCCCTTCCCTCCCCCGTAAATTACTCCAACAAATATGCCCACGTAGCTGTTACACGCAACATATCTTCCGGGATGTTGCTTCAGTTACTTAACTGCAGGTGCATTGGTTCAAGATGCGTCTCCAACGTATCTATAATTTCTGATTGTTCCATGCTATTATATTATCCATCTTGGATGTTTATGGGCTTTATTATGCACTTTTATATTACTTTTGGGACTAACCTATTGACCCAGTGCCCAGTGCCAGTTCCTGTTTTTTCCCTTGTTTCAGTGTTTCGAAGAAAAGGAATATCAAACGGAGTCGAAACGGAATGAACGTCAAGAAAGCAATGAGGAAGGCACGAGGCAGGGGGGCGCGCCCACCCCCCTGGGCGCGCCCTCCACCCTCGTGGGGCCCTCGTGGCTCCCCTGACATACTTCTTTCACCTATATATATCCATATACCCTAAAACAATTGGGGAACAGAATAGATCGGGAGTTCCGCCGCCACAAGCCTCTGTAGCCACCAAAAACCAATCGAGACCCTGTTCCGGCACCCTGCCGGGGGGGATCCCTCACCGGTGGCCATCTTCATCATCCCGGCGCTCTCCATGACGAGGAGGGAGTAGTTCACCCACGGGGCTGAGGGTATGTACTAGTAGCTATGTGTTTGATCTCTCTCTCTCTCTCGTGTTCTTGATTCGGCACGATCTTGATGTATCGCGAGCTTTGCTATTATGGTTGGATCTTATGATGTTTCTCCCCCTCTACTCTCTTGTAATGGATTGAGTTTTCCCTTTGAAGTTATCTTATCGGATTGAGTCTTTAATGATTTGAGAACACTTGATGTATGTCTTGTGTGGGATAACCGTGGTGACAATGGGTTATTCTATTGATTCACTTGATGTATGTTTTGGTGATCAACTTGCGGGTTCCGCCCATGAACCTATGCATAGGGATTGGCACACGTTTTTGTCTTGACTCTCCGGTAGAAACTTTGGGGCACTCTTTGAGGTTCTATGTGTTGGTTGAATAGATGAATCTGAGATTGTGTGATGCATATCGTATAATCATACCCACGGATACTTGAGGTGACATTGGAGTATCTAGGTGACATTAGGGTTTTGGTTGATTTGTGTCTTAAGGTGTTATTCTAGTACAAACTCTAGGGCTGTTTGTGACACTTATAGGAATAGCCCAATGGATTGATTGGAAAGAATAACTTTGAGGTGGTTTCGTACCCTACCATAATCTCTTTGTTCATTCTCCTCTATTAGTGACTTTGGAGTGACTCTTTGTTGCATGTTGAGAGATAGTTATATGATCCAATTATGTTATTATTGTTGAGAGAACTTGCACTAGTGAAAGTATGAACCCTAGGGCTTGTTTCAACGCATTGCAATAACGTTTGTGCTCAGTTTTATCATTAGTTACCTTGCTGTTTTTATATTTTCAGATTACAAAAACCTATATCTAGCATCCATATTGCACTTGTATCATCATCTCTTCGCCGAACTAGTGCACCTATACTATTTACCATTGTATTGGGTGTGTTGGGGACATAAGAGACTCTTTGTTATTTGGTTGCAGGGTTGTTTGAGAGAGACCATCTTCAACCTACGCCTCCCACGGATTGATAAACCTTAGGTCATCCACTTGAGGGAAATTTGCTACTGTCCTACAAACCTCTGCACTTGGAGGCCCAACAACGTCTACAAGAAGAAGGTTGCGTAGTAGACATCAAGCAGTTTCTGGCGCCGTTGCCGGGGAGGTGAGTGCTTGAAGGTATATCTTTAGATCTTGCAATCAAATCTTTTTGTTTCTTGTTTTATCACTAGTTTAGTTTATAAAGGAAAACTACAAAAAAATGGAATTGAGTTTGGTCTCATACGCTTCATCTTTTTAATATCTTTCGTGAAAATGATGGAAAGGAAAATTGTGCTCAAGTGCTAGAAGAAGAATGCATTAGAATGTTTGGCACTAAATATTTATATGATGAGCATGATTGCAATGTTGTTAGTATGAATTCCTTGAATATCCATGATGCTAATGATATGCAAAGCCACAAGCTTGGGGAAGGTATGTTTGATGAAGATGATATTTTTTGTCCCCCAAGCTTTGATGAGCAAATTTACTACGATGAAAGCATGTCTCCTATTTATGATGATTATTGTGATGACACGTATGCTATAGAGAATAAAGATAACCATGAAACTTGTCATCATGATTTTAATTTTCAATTGGATTATGCTTCACATGATAGTTATTTTGTTCAGTTTACTCCCACTACTAATGATGAGAATAGATTTGCTTATGTGGAGAGTAATAAAAATTCTATGCTTGTAGATCATGAAAAGAATGCTTTATGTGATGGTTATATTGTTGAATTCATTCATGATGCTACTTAAAATTACTATGAGAGAGGATCATATGCTTCTACATATTGCAATAATATCATGTTTCCTCTCTATGTGTTGAAAATCTTGAAGCTATGCTTGTTTTTCCTTCCTATGCTAGATGATTCTTGCTCCAATAAGTTGTTTGTTCACAAAATCCCAATGCATAGGAAGTGGGTTAGACTTAAATGTGCTAGTCATATTCTTCATGATGCTCTCTTTATGTTTCAATTCTTATCTCTTATGTGAGTATCATTGTAATCATCATGCCTAGCTAGGGGCGTTAAACGTTAGCGCTTGTTGGTAGGCAACCCAATTTTATTTTAGTTTCTTGCCTTTTGATTCTGTTTAGTAATAACTAATCCATCTAGATTATTTTTAGATGTGGTTTTATGTTTTAATTAGTGTTTGTGCCAAGTAGAACCTTTGGGAAGACTTAGGTGAAGTCTTTATGATCATGCTGTAAAAAACAGAAACTTTAGCGCTCACGAGATTAGCTTCAACTTTACTGGAGAGTGATATTTAGTTGATTCTTTTTGCAGATGATTACTAGAGAAATTCCTCAGGTCCACCAATTTAGTTTAGAATTTTTGGAGTTCCAGAAGTTTGCGTTAGTTACAGATTACTACAGACTGTTCTGTTTTTGACAGATTCTGGTTTTTCGTGTGTTGTTTGCTTATTTTGATGAATCTATGACTAGTAAAATAGTTTATAAACCATAGAGAAGTTGTAATACAGTAGATTTAACACCAAAAAAATAAAGAATGAGTTCATTACAGTACCTTGAAGTGGTGTTTTGTTTTCTTTCGCTAACGGAGCTTATGAGTTTCCTGTTAAGTTTTGTGTTGTGAAGTTTTCAAGTTTTGGGTAAAGATTCGATGGACTATGGAATAAGGAGTGGCAAGAGCCTAAGATTGGGGATGCCCAAGGCACCCCAAGGTAATATTCAAGGACAACCAATAGCCTAAGCTTGGGGATGCCCCGGAAGGCATCCCCTCTTTCGTCTTAGTTCATCGGTAACTTTACTTGGAGCTATATTTTTATTCACCACATGATATGTGTTTTGCGTGGAGCGTCATTTTATTTTCTTTAGCTTTGCTTTCTGTTTGAATAAAATACCAAGATCTGAAATTCTTAAATGTTAGAGAGTCTTCACATAGTTGCATAATTATTCGACTACTCATTGATCTTCACTTATATCTTTCAGAGTAGTTTGTTGTTTGCTCTAGTGCTTCCCTTATATCTTTTAGAGCACAATTGTGGTTTTATTTTGAAGAAATAGATGAACTCTCATGCTTCACTTATATTATTTTGAGAGTCTTAAATAGCATGGTAATTTTCTGAATCCTAATATGCTAGGTATTCAAGAATAGTAAAAACTTTCTTATGAGTGTGTTGAATACTAAGAGAAGTTTGATGCTTGATGATTGTTTTGCGATATGGAGGTAGTAATATTAGAGTCATGCTAGTTGAGTAGTTGTGAATTCGAGTGATACTTGTGTTAAAGTTTGTGATTCCCGTAGCATGCACGTATGGTGAACCGTTATGTGATGAAGTCGGAGCATGATTTATTTATTGATTGCCTTCCTTATGAGTGGCGGTCGGGGACGAGCGATGGTCTTTTCCTACCAATCTATCCCCCTAGGAGCATGCGTGTAGTACTTTGTTTCGATAACTAATAGATTTTTGCAATAAGTATGTGAGTTCTTTATGACTAATGTTGAGTCCATGGATTATACGCACTCTCACCCTTCCACCATTGCTAGCCTCTCTTATACCGCGCACTTTTCGCCGGTATCATACACCCACCATATACCTTCCTCAAAACAGCCACCATACCTACCTATTGTGGCATTCCCATAGCCATTCCGAGATATATTGCCATGCAACTTTCCACCGTTCCGTTTGTTATGACACGCTTCATCATTGTCATATTGCTTTGCATGATCATGTAGTTGACATCGTATTTGTGGCAAAGCCACCGTTCATAATTCTTTCATACATGTCACTCATGAGTCATTGCACATCCCGGTACACCACCGGAGGCATTCATATAGAGTCATATTTTGTTCTAAGTATCGAGTTGTAATTCTTGAGTCGTAAGTAAATAAAAGTGTGATGATCATCATTATTAGAGCATTGTCCCAGTGAGGAAAGGATGATGGAGACTATGATTCCCCCCACAAGTCGGGATGAGACTCCGGACGAAAAAAAAGAAAAAAAAATAGGCCATAAAAAAAGGCCCAAATAAAAAAATAAAAAAAAGAGAGAAAAAGAGAGAAGGGACAATGTTACTATCCTTTTACCACACTTGTGCTTCAAAGTAGCACCATGATCTTCATGATAGAGAGTCTCCTATGATATCACTTTCATATACTAGTGGGAATTTTTCATTATAGAACTTGGCTTGTATATTCCAATGATGGGCTTCCTCAAAATGCCCTAGGTCTTCGTGAGCAAGCGAGTTGGATGCACACCCACTTAGTTTCTTTTGTTGAGCTTTCATATACTTATAGCTCTAGTGCATCTGTTGCATGGCAATCCCTACTCACTCACATTGATATCTATTGATGGGCATCTCCATAGCCCATTGATACGCCTAGTTGATGTGAGACTATCTTCTCTTTTTTTGTCTTCTCCACAACCACCATTCTATTCCACATATAGTGCTATGTCCATGGCTCAAGCTCATGTATTGCGTGAAGATTGAAAAAGTTTGAGAACGTCAAAAGTATGAAACAATTGCTTGGCTTGTCATCGGGGTTGTGCATGATTTAAATACTTTGTGTGGTGAAGATAGAGCATAGCCAGACTATATGATTTTGTAGGGATAACTTTCTTTGGCCATGTTATTTTGAGAAGACATGATTGCTTAGTTAGTATGCTTGAACTATTATTACTTTTATGTCAATATGAACTTTTATCTTGAATCTTTCGGATCTGAATATTCATACCACAATTAAGAAGAATTACATTGAAATTATGCCAAGTAGCATTCCACATCAAAAATTCTGTTTTTATCATTTACCTACTCGAGGACGAGCAGGAATTAAGCTTGGGGATGCTGATACGTCTCCAACGTATCTATAGTTTTTGATTGTTCCATGCTATTATATTATCCATCTTGGATGTTTATGGGCTTTATTATGCACTTTTATATTACTTTTGGGACTAACATATTGACCCAGAGCCCAGTGCCAGTTCCTGTTTTTTCCCTTGTTTCAGTGTTTCGAAGAAAAGGAATATCAAACGGAGTCGAAACGGAATGAAATCTTCTGGAGAAGTTATTTTTGGAAAGAAAGCAACCCGGGAGACTTGGAGTCCACGTCAAGAAAGCAACAAGGAAGGCACGAGGCAGGGGGCGCGCCCACCCCCTGGGTGCGCCCTCCACCCTCGTGGGGCCCTCGTGGCTCCCCTGACGTACTTCTTTCACCTATATATATATCCATATACCCTAAAACAATCGGGGAACAGAATAGATCGGGAGTTCCGCCGCCGCAAGCCTCTGTAGCCACCAAAAACCAATCGGGACCCTGTTCCGGCACCCTGCCGGAGGGGGGATCCCTCACCGGTGGCCATCTTCATCATCCCGGCGCTCTCCATGACGAGGAGGGAGTAGTTCACCCTCGGGGCTGAGGGTATGTACCAGTAGCTATGTGTTTGATCTCTCTCTCTCTCTCTCTCGTGTTCTTGATTCGGCACGATCTTTATGTATCGCGAGCTTTGCTATTATGGTTGGATCTTATGATGTTTCTCCCCCTCTACTCTCTTGTAATGGATTGAGTTTTCCCTTTGAAGTTATCTTATCGGATTGAGTCTTTAATGATTTGAGAACACTTGATGCATGTCTTGCATGGGATAACCGTGGTGACAATGGGTTATTCTATTGATTCACTTGATGTATGTTTTGGTGATCAACTTGCGGGTTCCGCCCATGAACCTATGGATAGGGGTTGGCACACGTTTTCGTCTTGACTCTCCGGTAGAAACTTTGGGGCACTCTTTGAGGTTCTATGTGTTGGTTGAATAGATGAATCTGAGATTGTGTGATGCATATCATATAATCATACCCACGGATACTTGAGGTGACATTGGAGTATCTAGGTGACATTAGGGTTTTGGTTGATTTGTGTCTTAAGGTGTTATTCTAGTACGAACTCTAGGGCTGTTTGTGACACTTATAGGAATAGCCCAACGGATTGATTGGAAAGAATAACTTTGAGGTGGTTTCGTACCCTACCATAATCTCTTCGTTCGTTCTCCGCTATTAGTGACTTTGGAGTGACTCTTTGTTGCATGTTGAGGGATAGTTATATGATCCAATTATGTTATTATTGTTGAGAGAACTTGCACTAGTGAAAGTATGAACCCTGGGCCTTGTTTCAACGCATTGCAATACCGTTTGTGCTCACTTTTATCATTAGTTACCTTGCTGTTTTTATATTTTCAGATTTCAAAAACCTATATATACCATCCATATAGCACTTGTATCATCATCTCTTCGCCGAACTAGTGCACCTATACAATTTACCATTGTATTGGGTGTGTTGGGGACACAAAGGACTCTTTGTTATTTTGTTGCAGGGTTGCTTGAGAGAGACCATCTTCAACCTACGCCTCCCACGGATTGTTAAACCTTAGGTCATCCTCTTGAGGGAAATTTGCTACTGTCCTACAAACCTCTGCACTTGGAGGCCCAACAACGTCTACAAGAAGAAGGTTGCGTAGTAGACATCAGGTCACTGACATATGGGCCCAACAGGGGTCTAGCCCACATGTCAGTGATGCAACTGGACCTGCAGTTAAGTCAGTGCAGCTCAGTCCATATCTTACGTAGGTGTGCCATTGCTCGCTATAAATATTGCGCCTCCCACGACATCCCTATCTCCTCCCCCTCACGTTCACGTTCATCGCTATCTCCTCCCCCTCCCTCTCACGTCGACCACCATGGCATCGCCCCTCCCAAGCCCTAGGCGCCCCTCGCTGCACCAGCGGACGGTCACGCGTCGCAGTTCCGTTCCTCGCCGCCAATAGTCCAGGAGGACGCGTCGGTGTTCCGCTCCTCGCCGCGACGCGTCGAGGTGGACGCGTTGCCGTTCCGTTCCTCGCCGCCACTAGTCGAGGTGGACGCGTCGGCGTTCCGCTCCTCGCCGCGATGCGTCGAGGTGGACGCGTCGGCGTTCCCAATCTCGCCAGCACGAGCGTCGGAGGACGCGTCGGCTCCCCGCTACAAGGAGAACGCCACGCCGCCCGCCAAGCCCCCCAGCCTTGAGGAGCTTTGGAAAGAAATGGATGTCGCCTTGTGGGAGGCTTTGCCTCCAGCAGAGCGCGCCAAAATAGAGGCGGAGAAGAAGGCCGAGGAAGAGAAGCGCACCGCGGAACAAGCTGCCTAGCAGGCCTATGTCGCGTTCGAGAGAGTCAGGCAATTGGCTCTTTGGCAGAAGGCTCGTGCGAGGGCCGTGAGGGTGGCGGAAGACACCCGTGCCAAAGCCCTGAGTGCAGTCAGGCCCAAGCGCCTCATCTATGCTTGGCGGTACGTGGACCGGGTGCACGCTTCCAACGAGGAGGAATAACTGTTGGCGGCGGATCACCACACCGGTGAGATCGCGCTCGCCCACTGGCAAGCCGCCAATCAGCACCTCGCGAGTTGCGAGGCTGGGGAAGAGGCGTTGTGTCGGTCGTCGCGCACCGCAAGCGCTCCTGCGAGCGTCGTGGCTTTTAGTAGGAGTTTAATTTTTGTTTCGTAAGGCGATCTCATTAGTTTTGGGACGCAAATGATAAATCCTGAACGTTCAGGAATTATTAGCGTCCTTAATTAAGTATGTAAAAGGGAAAGTTTGGAAACCTTGTGTATTCGTACGCATTTTGTAAGTACGTGCATATAGCACAAACTTTACTATATACTATCGCACTACACGTCTCTCTCTATATATGCTTGCAGACTGTGCTACTCCCTCCGTCCAGGTCAATAAGTCATCTTTGGTTGTGCACCATGACCAAGAAGGAGGGAAGACTTATACACCTAGACGGAGGGAGTACTACTATTACTTATGTACATGCAAATGCACGTTTTAACATTATGATGCGGTTTTTTTAAAAGTAGAAAAACAGCACTAGTCAAGCTTGTGAAACGATTAAATGCAAAACAAATGCAAAAATGCTCGTTTGATTGTTTACTTTTAGCTTCCTTCTCTGTGGTTATTTCTCTATCGTACTTTGTACGGAGTATCTCACTGGTCGGAAAGGCATGCAAATTCCCAAACCGCTTCCTACACCCTGTATCGAATTTTTTGCCTAACAAGTTGTGCCGTGCAATTGGAATTCCAACTTGAGTACTACTACTAGTAGGAGTATCAGGGGCCAGTTCTTTTAGGCTTCTAGATTAGTAATCCCATAACTAGTACCTCTGTCCTGGTTTATTGGTCCCCATTGTAATCTGTGTCAAATTTTGATCATAAATTTAACTAATGAAATGTTATCTTTGGTCAAAATTTAGCACAAATTACAATGGTGAGGAATAAACCAGAACGGAGGTACTACAAGTAGTAGTTTAGAAGCCCAAATAAATGAGTGAGGCGCCTTAATGTTACTCTCCACTGTGACTAGTCTTATGGGAAAAGCTGGGGAAGCCGCCAAAAGAACTGGCCCTAGGAGTAGTAGCTAGGGATACTAGGAGTAGTAGCTAGGGATCGAGTGTGCGAGATGAACCGGAGAAAGTAAATGCAGAGAGATGAAATGCAAAAAATACGGAGGGATGTGATGGTTGCTGTCCGTTTATTTTACCAGGCCACTTATTACTGGGAGTGGTTGGGTTTTGTGATATGACGGCTTTACTGCCGCGCCACGAGCGGGGTGAGACTCCCGTGCAGTGCCGCCCTCTACACTAGTACTCGGTCGTGGTTTACTACATCGGTCGTGGTTTATCCCCCATTGAATTTGACTGAAGATTTAACTGACAAAATGTTAGTGCATGTCAACAAAAACAATATCGTTGGATTCGTATTTGAACATAGTTTTCAATGATATAATTTTAGGTGACATGCATCATCATTTATCGTACTATATATAATGTTAGTTCAATTTTTGGTCGTACTAATCTATAGTAAGGTGCCCGTGCGTTGCACGGAAGAGTGAAATGCATTGATCGGGGAGTTGTTTATTTTGACAAAGGATGTGGGGGTCATCTCATGTGTAACGGGTATCGATAGGTTTCTTCGGATATTATTTCATCTCTAGAGCTCACAAACATCCGGGTGAAATAGATAAAAAAGTATCTTTTGCAAACAAAAGCGTTCAACTGTTCAACCTGCATCCAAAACTTGTGAAGAAATAACTCTTATTGTGCTTTGCAAGAAATGATCATCAAGAATTAGTTTTTGAGTATCCATTGTTATACATGTTGGCTACAGATGACATGGCACTTTCTTATAGTCAACAGTTGGCTATACTATTTAAGTATTAACCATGCCCTTATACACCTAGACGGAGGGATTAAATCAGGATGACTTGGAAGGGGGCAGAGGATATGTAAGAAATGGTTCATCATAAGTCTTTCACCAGTACTGTAGTAAAAATTCATACATGGAAGATTCTAGACTAAACCATAAATGGATACACTTTTATTCATGCGCGATACTCCAATAGAGCAAGATCATGCATGGAAGTCTCCACATGCTTAGACAGCGGATTACATTGAGCGAAGACTAATGATCAACATTTAACTTGATAATGCAGATGTCCAGGTGAACCTCCTTGGAGTCCCCGTGCACATTGTTGGGGGTCAAATAATACCGTGCGTCTTCCATGTCCACATCGGCGGGAAGGTCCCAGCTCGGCAGAGTCCAAGTCAGCTTGACGTAGCCAGTGTCGCCGCCCACGTACCTCCGAGGGGTAGTAATAGTGAGCACGCACCCGTACATCGGCCTCGTGTCAGTGTCAGCGTCAGCGGCGTCGCCCCTGACGCACACTACAGAGACGGGGCGGCGGCCTGCGCGGGCCTCGCCGGTGCCCACGATCAAGAGGAAGACGCTGCCGTCCTCCTCCGAGACTAGCAGGCGGCGGTGATCCTCCAGCGACTCCGGCACGGTGAACGGGTAGCACGTCTCGTACTTGATGTTCTTCGCCAAGGGCCAGTAGTGATCGCCGCACGCCTGCGTCAGGTGATGCACGATGTCCGCCGGCGAGCCCCAAAACGGCACCGGGCACTCATAGCAGTAGACGAAGGGCTCCTTGGAGGCATCGACCAGGCCGTCCATGAAACGGGAGTGGCTGTAGGGGACGTTCCGCCAGTTGAATATATGAGCAAGTTACTACGAGATTTAGTCCGAATAAGCACAAAATAAATCATGACGGCTATAACAGAGATTAAACTAATCATGCGGACTAGCATAGTAGATGAACAGATCGAATCTAGGACACAGACTAGAAACATGAATTCTACCACGATTTCGAACAGGAAGGACAGAAACACATACGGTGCAACGGGAGCAGCACCATTGGCGTTGAGGTTGTCGCCCATGTCGTTGAGGAAGAGGTTGCCGAGGTCGGGGAAGAAGTCGTCGTCGGTGAAGTCGTCGCTGCTAGCAGTCGCGAGAGTGCGCTCCCCAAATTTCAACAGCGCCCGCCGAATGGAGCGCAGGAGGGAGTGGCTGTAGGGGACGTTGCGGCCGCCGAATGGAGCGCAGGAGTAGCCCACGAAGCAGTAGATGGTGCTCCTCCCTAGTCTCTATTCTTATCTCTATCTCTACTACTCTTCTTTGTTTTTTATAATATACTAGTTGTAGTTGTCAAATCGAATAGTACTGCGCCGTCCACTGCACGCCCGGCTGAACACGCCTCCTCGCCTCCATCAAACCCCTCCGTTAAACCCGCATGCAAACCGAGAAACCTACTCCGGCCCGCGGGAGGAAATTTGCCGGTTGCCGTTGGAGAATAATAGAGTCACGTCCAATCCATTTGAGTTAATTGCGTGTATGATTCTCCCTCTATAAAAAGTTAATTGCATCCTTAATCTTGTATTCTAAGTACTCTGTGGGTTCCACTGTCAGTACAGTGTACATGACTTGCAGGCTGGCTACAGATTCGTACAGAAAGTTAAAAAGAAACAAATCCATCCTTAATCCTGTATTCTAAGTACTCTGTGGGTTCCACTGCCAGTACAGTAGCGAAAGAAGTATAGTATATATTAAAAATATAAAAGCTAAAGTTTAGGACAGAATTCGAACTCAGGTCATCGCGCTGCGAGCATCCGGCCCGGACCAGTACACTAGGTGTTGGTTGCGGAGAATGCAAGAGATAAACCTTTATAACAATGAGCCCGTCCGTTGCAACGGATCCAAAGTAGAATAATACATATTCACAAATTTGAAAGAAAACAGTTTACTTTTGATATACATATCACTAAAAATATCTTATGTTTCACTCCAAACAGTTTACTTTTGATATAACAATGATTGGACCAGTACTGTGATCACTCAAGCAAGTTGTCTGACTTCGATATGACCCTACGCTGCTGGTATGTGTCTCGTAAGTCAAGCGCGTGCTGTAGTCATCATCACCTGTCCACTTCCCGCAGCACATATTCGCTTCTCCATCTTTGTCCGCTCTTCCATCCCCGCTAAGGCGCCTCCCCCCTCGTCCAATCTTCCATCCCGCTAAGGCGCCTCCCCCCTCGTCCGAAACCCAAGCACTAACAATGGCAGAACCGAGCAGCGTCCGCCGAAAGAGTGGCTGGAATTCGCTCCCCACAGAGGTAATCAAGCTCATTGTTTCGCGTGTGGACAATCTCAGTACCATGCCGCTCGCCGCGTGCTCGTCGGGGCTGTACCGTTTACTCAAAGCCCTCAGGCCGGAGCTTTTTAAGCCAGCTCCTTGCTTGTTGATGCCGCCTGATCTTCATAAACGGCGTGTCACACAGCATAACAATCGTAGGGTGGCAAGCATCAACCCCCTTGACTGCGATCCGATCCCCGTCACCCTCAACTACATTAACGGTATGTACTGGGTCAGCATGAACACGTCTTGGATGGTGCTCGTCGACGGTCGCGGACAGCTGGATGCTCGTGGAGGTCTACACCCGGCGATTGATCCCCCTTCCTTCGATTAACACTGCACTGCTTTGGCACCGCGGCCCAGAATACTCGGAATCTTACAGTAGCCAACATGATACCAAGTTTGATTTGCTCAAGGTTGTAATCTGCCAAGTGCCCACAAGATCTGCGAATTATAAATACTTCAGGCTAATTGCGTTCTTCAACCGCGGCCTCGCCTATCTGACAGGTCACTGCGGTAAGTGGATAAATCTGCACGTCCATCGCAGGATCATACATCCTCCATGGTTCTCTGATGCCATTGAACACAAGGGCTTCATTTACGCTGTCGACTCCTTCTATGGCTGGACGTATTGCTGGCCTACTCCAGTCATCGCTACAAACGGCTGTTACAGCAGTATGTTACTTTCCTATGATATCATGATGGCTTGCTTATATTACTGTCAACATTTACTGAAAAAATATTCATGCTCATAACATGTTGTTCTTAAGATTGACTACATCAAGAGCCCTTTTTTATTTGACTCCAACTTTTTTTGAGGGTTATTTGACTCCAACTTGATATGATGTTGTAGGCCGCCTGGTGTCCCTACCCTTCCTAATCCCAGAACCTTTCAAAGAAAAGCGGCATGGCAGTTGCAGGTGGTTCCTGGCTCGATCAGACGACGGCGAACGATTGATGATCGTTCGCACGTACCGGACGTGTTGTTTCGCGGAATACAATCACAGTCACTGCAAGGTCTTTGAGCAGGATCCCAGCTTCTCTGGGCCTTCAGGAATTTTTGACTGGAGGTTGGTAAGTAGCCTTGGTACACGCTCTCTGTTTGTCGGACTGAATTATCCGATTAACCAGGAGATAACCGACGGCAAGGATCATGATGGCAGCGCGGTTTCGTTCATCAGGCAAAACTGTGTGTACACAGCGTACCATGCGTCTCTGCATGCACCATACCCTGATATGTGCCGCCACGCTCTGCAGCCCAAAGTAGGAGAGAGGGTCGCAAGTATCAGACTTCGACCTGCTGGCTGGAGTTTCCCCCGTCAGGCACCCATCTGGTTCAAGCCGTCAGCCAATCTCCACAGCTTAATAAATAGTAACGTCTAACTGAGCCAGTTAGTTAGATGCGTACACTTGGTGTAGTAGGATCTTTATTTAGTTTGATGCATACACTTGTTCTTTTTTGGTAGCCCTTTTGTAATGATGGCTGATGTTTGGTTTGGAAGAGAGAGCTGCGTCTTCACTCTTCTGGCCTGCTTACTGCTTCTGTTGCACCCCCAGCCCTGGTTGCTGCTGCTGCTGTTTTCAATGTACAATCAGTAGTATATTTCGTCTGTTGGTTGAATAAATGTGTTGTTAGAACGACAAACACAATGTTTTGGAAGTCGTTGCACGGTTCGATCCTTTAGTGCCCCGTACCGTACGTAGCGCATACTATTTTTCGTACGGAACACATTTTCCACTTGTTGATAACATGCAGCCCACTGATGAAGGCCCAATAGAGAAGCCCATAATTAACTGGAAGGGAGGCTCTCACATGAATCCGGCCCAGGTACATGCTCATGGTCCCCTAAACATAAATAAGTAAATAAATAAATAAAGCTAAATGCTCATGCACCAGTTCTTTAAATTCACGATTTAACAGGAGGATATTATTTCCTATGATAGTGTCGTTACATTCAGTCGATATTATTCTTCGGCAAAGATAGCGACCAGTCTTCTTTCTCCCAGCATTTTCTTCTTGCAACCAGCGGACCCATGCAAATCGTAGTCAACGTCGTAAATAGATCCGGTCCATTTTTATTTTTCAATAAGAATGTCCAACCCAGCCCAGCACATTGGCGACAACACTTTATCCTCCGCCTTGGTGCGCTCGCCGCGGCGCCGCCGTCCGGCCCTGTCAACATAGTTTTTTTTCGAAACGGTCCCTGTCAACATAGTGAATCGGGAGAGGACTGTAGTTGTGAGTATGACAGTACGGACCCACCAGGTCCACTCCCGAACACAAGCAAGCGCCTCTTTTACTACTCAGATGAACCCCTCATTTTTTACTCTAATCCACCCTGCTGATATCTGGGACCCACATCATTTTCAATGTATAGTCAATTAACGACAGAATTGCACAACTTTTTTTAGTAGTAATTCGGAGGAGCAGGCTATAAACTGGGTTGTGCGGTCTCTGTGGCCCGTCTAACAACATGACCAGCCCAGCAGTTTTTTCTTTGGGAAAATAGGTAGCCCAGTATTTCTTTTTGAAGAATACCCAAGCTAGGCCTATTTGTTTTCTCCGACTTACTGGGCTGCAAATCTTTCAAGACGAGGAGGGATGCATTCCGGCCTGGCCAAAGAGTATGGTCAGTGTCTGTTAAAAGTAATATCAAAAGGGGTTGAAAATTTCAAAAAAAATATAGCAAATGGGATATTAGTTTCTTTTTTGTTTTTGTTCTTCACTGATATCTTATACTCCCTCCGTCCCAAAATTCTTGTCTTAGATTAGTCTAGATACGGATGTATCTAATACCAAAACGTGACTTGATACATCCGTATTTAGACAAATCTAAGACAAGAATTTTGGGACGGAGGGAGTATTTCATTGGATTTAACATGACATAGTACTAATTTATTTTTAAATTTGTTTTAGTATGGCTACTAATTTTTGGATTAAGAATATTTTTCCCCAGCAAAAATTTGCGAATTTTCAAAATTTCCCACATATTTAGTTAATTTTTTAACCCTGGTACTGACCAGAAAATGGGCAGCAATTCTAAAAATGGAAAACGGGCTGCAATAAATTCCATATGAATTAGAAAATGAGTAAAAAATATAAAAATAATAGCAAATGGGCTTACACGCCACAGATTTCGAGGCTGACTTGTTTACGCAAGGCTTTGTCAGTCAACACACGATTCTAGCAGCAGTGACTGTTGGATGTCCATCCAACGGCCGACATGCTTCTTCAATCTCTGATCTTCCTGCTCCAGTCGCCTAAACTAGCGCCGGCGGGACTGCCTGCTCCCTCCTCTTGTGGCCCGCTGTGATGCCGCGCAGGCTTCCCCGGCCCACCCTACTCCCTCCGCTGGGCTGGCCGCACGCAATCAACTGCCTCCTTATTACGCGAAAAAAATGATTCCTCCCACTGACATCTGGGACGCACCGGTTGGGAGGCTGACCTGTGGGCCTACTAAGTTGACGCATACGCAGGGCTTGTCAACTTAGTCAACAAACGATTCTAGCAGCAGTAACCGTTGGATTTGAATCGAACGGTCCTGCTGCTTCTTCAATCGCTGCTCTTCTTGCACCAGCCGCCCAAATCAGCGTCGGCGAGACCGCCTGCTCCTGCCTCCAGTGGCCGGCTGTGCTGCCGTTGAGGCCTCACCGCCCCTACTACTCCCACCGCTAGCCAGGCCCTGCAGCGACGACAGCCTCACACCGCAGCCGAACCAGTGAACCCTCGTACTCCTCTTCGTGTGGGCATCCACTGCCACGTCTTCCCCGGCTCCGCGTCGTCCCCTTCCTAGGCCTCTTCGTCGTCCACCGCCTTGGTGTTCTCGGCGCGGCGTGGTCAATGTGGTCAACGACCGACTTCCATCGGAAGAGTACTGTACGTGGAAAGGCTGACAGCTGCGTCCATGGCCACAGCCTAGTTTTTTTGTGATTTGCCAAGTAAGTCGCTTTCTCAGGCATGTTGGGCTGCAAATCTTTCAAGACGAGGAGAGCTTCATTCGACTGGCCGAGAAAATGGCCTATCAGTAATGAGAGATGGGTTGTACATTTTTAAAACACATCAAACTGGCAATTAGTTTCAAATTTCTTTTTTTCATTTCGAGATTTTAAATTGCATTGATTTTTATGCGTGGACAATTTGTTGGATTTTATATTGATATATATTTATTTTTAAAATCAGTTTGAACGTGACTCGAAATTTCGGGATTAAAAACAGTTCGGACCGCACCGAAATATGCAAAATTTCGTATAGTTTTTTAACCGTGGCCACAATATGGGCTGTAATGCTAACAAAAAGAATATGGGCTCCAAAAAAACCTTAAGAATTAGCAAATGGGCTGTAAATTATTAGAAATAATGGCAGATGGGTTGTATGCTGTTTTCCACAGATTTGAGGCTTTCCTAAAAAAAGGTTGACGCACAAGCAGTGACTGTTGGATGTCCATCCAACGGCCGTCGTGCTTCTTCAATCTCTGCTCTTCCTGCTCCAGCCGCTCAAACAAGCGCCGGCGGGACTGCCTGCTCCCTCCTCCCCGCGGCCGGCTGTGCTGCCGCGCAGGCCTCACCGCCCCACCGTACTCCCATCGCTGGCCTAGCCATCCCTCTACTCACCCACACCTGCTGTTATTCTCCGGCGACGGCAGACGAACCAGTAAACCCTCGTACAGTCGTACTCCCCTCCGCGTGGGAAACAACTGCCGAGTCTTCCCTGGCTCCGTGTCGTTCCCTTCCTAGGCCTCGCCGTCGTCCACCGCCCTGGTGCTCTCGGCGCGGCCTGGTCAACGTGGTCAACGACCGACATGCATCTGAAGTGGACTGTGCGTGGAGAGGCTGACAGCTGGGTCCACGGCCGCACGCAAGGAAATGCCTCCTTATTACGCGCAAAATAATGATTCCTCCACCTGACATCTGGGACCCACCGAAAGGGCCTCTGTATTTCGCGAAAAAAACGTCACCACCGCTGACAGCTCGGACCCACCAGCTATATCTTCGCACGCAAGGAAGTGCCTTCTTATTACGCACAAAAAAAATGAATACTCCCCCTGCTAGCTGGGACCCAGTATAGTGGGAGGCTGACTTGTGGGCCTACTAAGTTGACGGGGACGGAGGGCTTTGTCAATAGTCAATATCCATGATTCTAGCTCCATTGACCGTACGATGTCCATCCAACGGTCGTAGTGCTTCTTCAACCTCTGGTCTTCTTGCTCCAGCCGCCCAAACCAGCGCCGATCGTGCCTCATGCTCCTGCCTCCCGTGGCCGGCTGCGATGCCGCGGAGGCCTCACCGCCCCCTACTACTCCCACCGCTGGCCAGGCCATCCCTCTACTCACCCACACCCCCTGTTATTCTGCGGCGATGACAGCCTCACACCGCAGCCGAACTAGTGAACCCTCGTACTCCTCTCCGCGCGGGCTTCCACTGCCGCGTCTTCCCCGGCTTCGCGTCGTCCCCTTCCTAGGCCTCGCCGTCGTCCACCGCCCTGGTGCTCTCGGTGCGGCGTGGTCAAGGAACGACTTCCATCGGAAGAGTACTGTACGTGGAGAGGCTGACAGCTAGGTCATGGCCGCAGCAAGGAAGTGCCTCCTTATTACGCGCAAAATAATTATTCCTCCACCTGACAGCGGGGACCCACCGGACGGGCCACCGTATTTCACGAAAAAACATGTCCCCCTGACTGCTGGGACCCACCAGCTACATCTTCGCATGCAAGGAAGTGCGTCCGGGCAAAAAAAACGATTCGCCCCCTGACTGCTGGACCCACCAGCTACATCTTCGCACGCAAGGAAGTGCCTGACAGTCAGGACCCACCTGGTCGAAGCGTATGTAGCATTGTCATTCTGGTCGCGAACGTGTACGTACATACTGGTCGATGTAGAGGCGCGCACATGTCGTAGTAGAGGCGCGCACGTAGCATGTACACGTATGTACAACGGCCAGGGTGCAAGAAAGTAAATACGGCCACGTACGTACATACGGGCGGGGTCTCGAACGCCTACTCGCGCGTACGTACGGCCAGGGCTCGTGCACATGGCTGGGTCAGAACGGAGAAACAGCGTCGTCGTCGTGTTCATGGGGATCCAACCGGCTGGGTCAGAACGGAATGCATCGTCGTGTTCATCGGGAGGGCTTGGACGGAATAGCCGATGGAAACGAGGCCTGGCATACCGCAGAACGGAGGAAACGGCCTTGTGTTCGACCGGCCACGTTCGAAACGGGATCCTGTTCATCGGGAGGGGTCTGGCGTACCGCAAAACGGAGGAAACGGACCTCCTACGGTCGAAACGGGGGTCCTGTTGATCGGGAGGGGTGTGGCGTACCGCAAAACGGAGGAAATGGACTTGTGTTGGAGCGCTACGGTCGAAACGGGGGTCCTGTTCATCGGGAGGGGTGTGGCGTACCGCAAAACGGGACTCCACGGGATACTGTTCATCTCCACCGTCGACCCCCTCCAGCCTCCACGGGCTACTGTTCATCCACCGTCGACCTCCTCCAGCCTCCACCTGTGACTGTTCATCCACGGGCTCCTGTTCATCCAGCCTCCACCGCGCGCTACTCCACCGGCTACTGTTCAACCAGCCCTCTCCACGGGCTCCTGTTCAACCACCCCTCCACGGGCTACTGTTCCATCCAGCCCTCCACCGTCTACTGTTCATCCTGCCCTCCACGGGGTGGTCCTGTTCATCCAGCCCTCCACGGGGTCCTGTTCATCCAGCCCCAACCGGCTCGATCGATCGGGGTCCTGTTCATCCAGAGGCAACACCACGGGTCCTGTTCATCCACCCCCACCGGGAACTGTTCATCCAAACCCCCCCAGCAATGCTCATTGTTCATCCAGAGGCAGCATCGATCGGCTTCAGTTAGCAGCAGTAGCGAAGGAATCGCTCGATTGGGTTCAGTTAACAGCCATCGATCGATCGCTCGGGTTCAGTAACGCGTAGCCTGCAGTGCAATCGCTCGGGTTTAGTTAGAGCCCAACGCCTCGCATCCACGCGTGTACGAGAGAAACGCGCATCGCTCGGCCCCGACCACCCACCGTAACCGGGAACACCCCGATATTTTCCTCGCCCTCGCTTCTACCACGGTTTTTTCCGTCATGGAAGGCCCAAAGAATGTCATGCAGCCGCGTCTCCGGCCCGCCCAGGACGAAAAGCCCATTTTCTGTCATGATTTTTTGTCATAGAAGTAGGACCCCACCACATCTATGGTGATACCGGGTTTTGTCACAATTATCGTCATAGAAGTGTCATAAGTATGACAGAAAAAAATTTCGTTCGGCCCAAAATGTCACGGATGTGTCTTTTTTTTGTAGTGCAGAGTGTCCCTAGTATGCCTCTACTTGACTAGCTCGTTTATCAAAGATGGTTATGTTTCCTAACCATAGTGTCGGTGTACAAAAAGAGGGGTGCATTTTTGTACCCCTATACCTGTGCACAGGCAGTCAGAGCCGCGCCTATGGCCACGCCAAGCAGAACAAGGGAGGTGAACCAAGGTAAGGCCGAAGCCCAAGACAATCAAAGCAACACCAAGGCCAAGACCACAAAGAGCAGAGGGGCGAAGCAGGTTCCCCCGGCAAGACCCTTGCCGGGACAGCTCGCCCCACACCAACAGAGCGAGCCACCCTTGAGCCCACGGCCCCCAACGCCGTCATCAACATGTGGCCAGGGCTCGGGAAGGCACCTCTGTGGTGGCATGCAGATCTTTGTGAAGACATATTCAAGATCAGGTGAGGATCAGAAGACGACGATTCTCGGCAAGATCCCTGCCGAGGAAGGCCACCAGACCCCCGGCAAGGTCCTTGCCGGGGGACGACAGCACGCCACGGTAAGACCCTCGCCAAGGACGCCATCGGGGCCACCGCCAAACCCGTGCCGAACAAGCTTCCACCACCGATCACATGCAGCTGCCAGCCCAACCAGCTGGGCAGGCACCTACGTGGCAACATGCAGCTCCCAGGCCAACTCATCGAGCGCCTGCGTGGCGGCATGCAGATCTTCGTGAATGCTCCGCCACCGCGCCACCTTAGCTTCCTGACTGCCTACATGGCACCATGCACCTCACTGGCCAGGGCGCGTGTCAAGGCGAGGAGGAGCGGCGACGGACGGGACGGGCCTCGCTCGGATCCCCAATAAAGCAAGGGGACACCTAAGCTATGCATTAAATGCGTCTTGTCCTGTAATACGAGCGATAAGATCAGGGCACTGTATGCCTTTCCACCTCCTGTGTGTCACTGTGGATGCCCCTTTCAACTACAAAAGGAGGCCCATGGCATACTGGAGGAGGATTCGGCTCTTTCGAACCACGCACTGACCACAGCTAGTTCGAGAGCTCAAGAACTCTCAGAAATACACCCACCAAAGCAGGACTAGGGTTTTACGCATCCTCGCGGCCCGAACCTGGGTAAACGATCCCTGTGTTGTCTACTAGCCCTGCTCTCCTCGCAACCCTGCGCCCCGGCAACCGTAGTAGGGATTCTCGTGATCCCATAGGTGTCGTTCCACACCGACATCTTTGGCGCGCCAGGTAGGGGGCGCAATTGTGAGGATCTGGTCTAGTAGTTAGCCTAGCAGTTCTTCATCGCTTTCGGTTTCTGAGAAGAAGGCGGCTGGAGGAACGACGCCGGCTCGGCAACAGAAAAGCTAAGTCATTCAGAGACTTGGGTTATTTCCTTTTACATTTAAGGTTATCGTCCTCGAGGATCTTGCCTATGTATGGGAAACCTGCACGCAAAGGGGCTCCCCACAATTGGCAACGCCCTTGTTCTGTTTCGAGTCCGCTCAACAGCTCAAAGCGGCCACGTCGAGAGTGGCGGGGTAGCCTTCCACACCTAGCAACGCTCCTGACTCTGACTCGAGTCAAACTCGACAGTTCGGGCGGCCGCGCTAAGGGCGGTAAGGTGGTTCGCCCGGCAGCAAGCACACCCGGCAGGCCAATGGGGATCCGTCCCCAAGACGCCGCCCTGGGTTTACGCGCCGGCAAAGCCTACCCAGTTACGTAGGGCGGACATACAAGGAAAAATCGAATAGGAAAATAACATGCATGATACCAAAAGTGTTGCAGAGTTATATTACATCAAATTGTTGCTGCGGTTCTAACTAGAGATAGCAATTGTCTTGGTTGTGAACCTGCAGCGGCGATAAAGAATGGGATGCCTAATCCCGGCACTGGTCCTCCACCCTCTGAATTCCGGCGACTCGGCTGATGATGGGCTTGATGCGCTCCATGAGCGGCGCGAGGTCAGTACCCTCCGGCAAGCTCTCCAGCGCGGCGTCGAAGTCGAGGTCGGGGTACCAGTGCGCCACCTTGGTGAGAACCTTGGTCATGGCTCCCTGGCAAAACCTCCGGGACTCGTCGGCCAGTGAGGCCGCCCGGTTGGTGTGGAGCCGCTCCAGAGCGCCGACGACCTTTTCAAAGAACATGGTCATGCTGCAATTGGCGCTCACGCTCCGCTCCGGGACGTACCTCACATCCGGCATCCCCATTATGGCCAGCTGCGCGGCGGCCTGGTTGGCGACGGTGGCGAGGCGATCGAGCCAACGGTTTTCAGACTATGAGATTATGCATTATGATCGTTACAGTTTCATTGCTACTGCTTTCTTCATGACTTATACATGTTCCTCAGACTATGAGATTATGCAACTCCCGAATACTGGAGGAACACCTTGTGTGCTATCAAACGTCACAACGTAACTGGGTGATTATAAAGATGCTCTACATGTGTCTTTGATGGTGTTTGTTGAGTTGGCATAGATCGAGATTAGGATTTGTCACTCCGTGTATCGGAGATGTATCTCTGGGCCCTCTCGGTAATGCACATCACTATAAGCCTTGCAAGCATTGTGACTAATGAGTTAGTTGCGGGATGATGCATTACGGAACGAGTAAAGAGACTTGCCGGTAACGAGATTGAACTAGGTATTGAGATACCGACAATCGAATCTCGGGCAAGTAACATACCGATGACAAAGGGAACAACGTATGTTGTTATGTGATTTGACCGATAAAGAACTTCGTAGAATATGTAGGAAACAATATGAGCATCCAGGTTACACTATTGGTTATTGACCGGAGATGAGTCTTGGTCATGTCTACATAGTTCTCGAACCCGTAGGGTCCACACACTTAATGTTCTGCGACGATTTGTATTATGAGTTATGTGATTTGATGACCGAAGTTTGTTCGCAGTCCCGGATGAGATCGGGGACATGACGAGGAGTCTCAAAATGGTCGAGACGTAAAGATCGATATATTTGAAGGCTATATTCGGACATCGGAAAGGTTCCGAGTGATTCGGGTATTTTTTAGAGTACCAAAGAGTTACGGGAATTCATATTGGGCCTTAATGGGCCATACGGGAAAGGAGAGAAAGGCCTCAAGGCTGGCCGCGCCCCTTCCCCATGGACTGGTCCGAATTGGACTAGGGAAAGGGGGCACCCCCTTCCTTCCTTCTCCTTCTCCCTTCCCTTTTTCCTATTCCATGTGGGAGGTGGAATCCTACTAGGACTAGGGAGTCCTAGTAGGACTCCACACTTGCACGCGCCCTATGAGGGTTGGCCTCCTCCTCCCTCCATCCTTTATATACATGGCCAGGGAGCACCCCATAGAAACACAAGTTGATCATTGATCTTTTAGCCGTGTGCGGTGCTCCCCTCCACCATAATCCACCTCGGTCATATCGTCGTAGTGCTTAGGCGAAGCCCTGCGCCGGTAGCTTCATCATCACCGTCATCACGCCGTCGTGCTGATGAAGCTCTCCCTCGACACTCTGCTGGATCATGAGTTCATGGGACGTCACCGAACCGAACGTGTGCAAATCACGGAGGTGCCGCACTTTCGGTACTAGGATCGGTCGATCGTGAAGACGTACGACTACATCAACCGCGTTGTCATAACGCTTCCGCTTATGGTCTACGAGGGTACGTAGACAACACTCTCCCCTCTTGTTGCTATGCATCACCATGATCTTGCGTGTGCATAGGATTTTTTTTGAAATTACTACATTCCCCAACACGCCCCACCCGATCAACGCCCGTCTCCTCCGGCAGTCCGCCTCCGCTGCCATCTGACCGCTGTCTCCTCCGGCTGTCTGCCTTCACCACCATCTGGCCGCCTGTCTCCTCTGGCGGTCCGCGTTTGCCGCCATCTCACTGCCCGGCCGTGTGTGCACACGGGTCTGTCTCGATCTGCCTGCATCGATCCATGTCGAGGGCTCGAGGCCTCTACGTGCGTTGGAGCGTTGCAGCTCGGGCCATGTTTTGGGCCTTAGCTGCTGTAAAGGCGCTGATTCGCTGTGGTGTTCCAGCTGAGACTTGGGCCTGTTTCAGGTGTGTTTAGTTGGACTGCCCGATTGACTTTCCAAAAAAAGAGAGAGAAAAAGTACTATGCTTTCGTCGGGCACGCCTCTTCCTCGCAGCTCGATGTTTTTCGACGGTGTTCCATTCATTGATCCCGTCTCGCACATGCGCCTTTCCTCGGTGCTTGGTGCTCGCCCGCTTGGAGGTGGTGGTTGTCGCTCTACTTCGACACCTTTTGCGACTTCCGTCTGTGCTGCTGGCCGCTCTACGTCGACTCCTTCGGTAGCTGCACGGCCTCTGCTGGCCGGTGTTGGTCGTTCTTCAGCGACTCTTCACACAACTTCCGCACCTAGTGATTGTCGCCCTATGCCGACTCCTCTCGCAGCTTCCGCATGCGGCGGAGACCGCTCTACATCAACTCTCCCAGTGGCTTCCACATGCGGTTCTACATCGACTCGCTACTCTCGGTCAACTCTACATGCGGCTTTCACGAGTGGTGGCGACTGCTCATCATCGGCAGGTGTTTCTACCTCGACATCTTTGCCCGTGTCCCTCTCTGCGCGTGAGATTGCGCAGCTGAGATGCCTGCTTGATGCTTGGGATTCTTCACCGACAGATTCTGCACTTTCTGTGGCTGACTCTTTTGGCACTGAGAAACCATCGTCTACTCATTCAGGTACATCTCCATGTATTCTTGATATTGGAGCATCTTTTCATATGACTTATGATTCTTCCACTTTGACCTCCGTTCGACCTGTCGAGTCTCCAGTTTGTGTTCTTACGGCTGATGGCACTCCCCTCCCTGTAGCTAGTCGAGGCACTCTTAGCACTTCTTTATTTCATGTTCCCTCCGTCGCTCATGTTCCTCGACTTACCATGCAGCTCATATCTGGTGGTCAGATTGTTGACTCTAGTTGTAGGGTCATTCTCGACTTTGATTCGTGTTCTGTTCAGGATCGTCGCACGGGCGCTCTGCTTGGTGCCGACCCTCGATGCTCTGATGGTCTCTGGGAGCTTGACTGGCTTCGTCTTCCCTCCGCTGCCACCGCCGCCAGTCTTGCAACTCCTGTTGCTGCATCTACTAGCTCTTTTCAGCAATGGCATCATCGTCTTGGCCATTTATGTGGTTCTCGTCTCTCGTCTTTAGTTCATCGTGGTGTTCTGGGGTCTGTCTCCGGCAATGCTTCATTGGTTTGTCTAGGTTGTAGGCTTGGTAAGCAGATTCAGCTACCCTATCCTCACAGTGAGTCAGTGTCCGAGCGTCCTTTTGATCTTTTTCACTCTGATGTTTGGGGTCAGGCTCCCTTCGCTTCGAATGGGGGCATCGATACTATATTATCTTTGTAGACGATTTTTCTTGGTACACTTGGATCTATTTCATGTCTTCCCGTAGTGAGGTCTTATCTATATACAAAAAATTTGCTGCCATGGTTCATACCCAGTTTTCCACTCCTATTCGTGTATTTCACGCAGATCCAGCTGGTGAGTATATCTCCCATGCGCTGCGAGGATTCCTTGCTGACCAGGGCACTCTTGCTCAGTTCTCTTGCCCTGGTGCTCATGCTCAGAATGGTGTGGCTGAGCGCAAGCATCGTCACCTTCTTGAGACGGCACGTGCGATGATGATCGCCGCCTCTCTTCCGCCTCACTTCTGGGCTGAGGCAGTTACCACTTCCACCTATCTCATCAACATTCAGCCATCTGCTGCTCTAAAGGGTGGTATTCCTCTTGAGCGTCTTTCTTGTCGTTCTCCCGATTATTCGGCCCTCCGTTTGTTTGGTTGCGTTTGCTATGTTTTGCTTGCCCCTCGTGAACGCACCAAACTGACCGCTCAGTCCGTTGAGTGTGTCTTTCTCGAATACAGTGATGAGCATAAGGGCTATCGGTGTTGGGATCATGTCGGTCGCCGGATGCAGATTTCCCGGGATGTGACCTTTGATGAATCTCGTCCATTCTACCCACGTCCATCCTCCCCAGCCTTTTCCATGGAGGACATCTCTTTTCTTACATCTCCAAATACACCTCCCTCTGTGCCCAAAATTCCTACTCCTCGTCCCGCTGTTGCAGATCCGACGCCGTCCTCTCCTACGATTTCTTCTCCTCCCTCATCGCATGACTCTCCACCTTCATCGCCAATACCTTCCCCTTCCCCACCTTCATTGCCGATAGATTCCCCGTCTCCACCTCCAGTGATTCCACCTCTTCCTTCCTTTCCTTTCCATTATACTCGTCGTTCACGTGTTGTGGATGAGTCTACCGATGCGCCCTCTTCTTCTAGTGTGTCGTCTTCCTCCTCTCAACCGACTTATGGTCTTCGCTCTCGGCCTTGTCCGCCCCCTGACCGGTATTCTCCTTCTCGCTATGGTCTTTCGACCGTTCTTGAGCCGACTTCTTATCGAGATGCTATTGTTCATCCTGAAATGGCAGTTTGCGATGGAAGAGGAGATTGCTGCCCTTGAGCGCACCGGCACGTGGGACCTGGTTTCTCTTCCACCCCATGTTCGTCTCATCACTTGTAAGTGGGTCTATAAGATTAAGACTCGCTCTGATGGTTCTCTTGAGAGTTATAAAGCTCGTCTTGTGGCTCGTGGCTTTCAGCAGGAGCATGGTCATGATTACGATGAGACTTTTGCTCATGTGGCCCATATGACCACTGTCCGCACACTTCTCGCTGTGGCCTCTGTTCGCCATTGGTCTGTGTCTCAGCTTGATGTTAAGAATGCCTTTCTTAATGGTGAGTTGCGTGAGGAAGTATATATGCAGCAACCACCTGGGTATTCAGTTCCTGACGGCGTGGTTTGCCTCTTCGTCGCTCTCTATATGGTCTTAAGCAAGCCCCCCACGCTTGGTTTGAGCGTTTTGCCTCGGTCGTTACAGCAGCTGGTTTTTCGCCCAGTGCTCATGATCCAGTGTTGTTTTTCCACCTTTCTGCTCGTGGTCGCACTCTTCTCCTTCTATATGTTGATGACATGATCATCACTGGCGATGATTCTGAGTACATTGCCTTTGTCAAGGCCCGTCTTAGTGAGCAGTTTCTTATGTCTGATCTTGGTCCCCTTCGTTACTTTCTTGGGATTGAGGTTTCCTCCACCTCGGATGGCTTTTCTATTTCTCAAGAAAAGTATATCCAGGATCTTCTTGCTCGTGCGGCTCTTAGTGATGAGCGCACTGTTAAGACTCCTATGGAGCTCAATGTTAACCTTCGCGCTTCTGATGGTGAGGTTTTGTCTGATCCGACGCGTTATCGTCATCTTGTTGGGAGTCTTGTCTACCTTGCTGTGACTCATCCGGATATCTCCTATCCTGTTGACAAGAGCACTCAGCCACGGCATTAGCCACGGCGCAACTCCTGGAGCAGCTGACGGAGCCAAGAGCACTCAGCCACGGCATTAGCCACGGCGCGATACTCTGCCTTGGCGCTGGAGCGAGAGACCGTGGGCTGCCGCTTCGATGACCAAGAGATCAACGAGGGCCCAAGGTAGACACAGTAGCCGGACATGGAGCGTCGAGTGTCGGGGCAGCCAGCCCAGTCGGCATCCGAGTAGGCCACGAGGTCGGTGGAGGCGGAGGCCGTCAGGGTGAGTCCCAAGGACATGGTGCCACGTATATAACGGAGAATACGCTTCACCAAGGTCCAGTGGGAGTCCGCATGCATGTGGAGGCACACCTGCTGAACAGCGTGCTGCAGGTCGGGTCGAGTGAGCGTCAGGTACTGTAAAGCACCAACAATGGAGATAAAACGCTCCATCGGACGTGTCGACGGGTGTGGGCGCCGGCTTACAGTTAAGAATACCGGCACGCTCCAGGAGCTCGTGGGCATACTTCTGCTGATGCAGAAAGAAGCCGTCAGGCCAGTGGACCACCTCGATGCCGAGGAAGTAGTGCAGGGGCCCCAAGTCCTTGAGGGCGAACTCATCACGAAGACGAGCGGTCAGCCGCTAAAGGAGATCGGGGGCGGACGCCGTGAGGATGATGTCGTCGACGTAGAGCAGCAGATATGCAGTGTCAGCTCCCTGATGATACATGAATAGTGCGACATCGGAGCGAGTGGACCGAAAGCCCAAAGACTGTAGGAAGGCTGCGATACGCTGGTACCAAGCCTGAGGCGCCTGCTTCAACCCATAAAGAGAACGGGAGAGCAAGCACACAAAGTCTGGGTGCTCGGCATCGACGAAGCCAGTGGGCTGCTCACAGTACACCTGCTCGGCAAGGTGGCCGTGCAAGAAGGCGTTGGAGACGTCCAACTTGTGCACAGGCCAGGCGCGCGAGACCGCCAACCGGAGCACGACGCGGATCGTGCCCGGTTTAACAACCGGGGCGAAGGTCTCGATGAAGTCCACGCCCGCGCGCTGCCAAAATCCATGAACCACCCATCGATCCTTGTAGTGCTCGAGAGAACCGTCCAGGCGAGTCTTGTGGCGAAACACCCACTTGCCAGAGATGATGTTGGCACGAGGGGGTCGCGGAACAAGCTGCCACGTGCGGTTGCGCTGTAGGGCGTCGAACTCCTCCTGCATTGCAGCTAGCCAGTGGGGATCCCGAAGGGCAACGCGAGCGGAGGTGGGGACGGGTGATGGCGTCGACGCCGAGGCGGTGCACACATACTCGTCGACAGAGTAGCGCATGCTAGGCCGAAGCACTCCTGCTCGGGCACGGGTGGTCACACCAAGTGACGGGGCAGCAGGGCCGGCGGGTGCCGCGGCGACGGGGGCCACGGCGGCGTGGGCACCCGGTGCGTGTTGGAAATATGCCCTAGAGGCAATAATAAAATGGTTATTATTATATTTCTTTGTTCATGATAATTGTCTATTGTTCATGCTATAATTGTGTTATCCGGAAATCGTAATACATGTGTGAATACATAGACCACAACATGTCCCTAGTGAGCCTCTAGTTGACTAGCTCGTTGATCAACAGATAGTCATGGTTTCCTGACTATGGACATTGGATGTCATTGATAACGGGATCACATCATTAGGAGAATGATGTGATGGACAAGACCCAATCCTAAGCATAGCACAAAGATCGTGTAGTTCGTTTGCTAGAGCTTTTCCAATGTCAAGTATCATTTCCTTAGACCATGAGATCGTGTAACTCCCGGATGCCGTCGGAGTGCTTTGGGTGTACCAAACGTCACAACGTAACTGGGTGACTATAAAGGTACACTACAGGTATCTCTGAAAGTGTCTGTTGGGTTGACACGGATCGAGACTGGGATTTGTCACTCCGTATGACGGAGAGGTATCTCTGGGCCCACTCGGTAATGCATCAGTATAATGAGCTCAAAGTGACCAAGTGGTTGGTCACGGGATCATGCATTACAGTACGAGTAAAGTGACTTGCCGGTAACGAGATTGAACGAGGTATTGGGATACCGACGATCGAATCTCAGGCAAGTAACGTACCGATTGACAAAGGGAATTGTATACGGGATTGATTGAATCCTCGACATCGTGGTTCATCCGATGAGATCATCGTGGAACATGTGGGAACCAACATGGGTATCCAGATCCCGCTGTTGGTTATTGACCGGAGAGTCGTCTCGGTCATGTCTGCATGTCTCCCGAACCCATAGGGTCTACACACTTAAGGTTCGGTGACGCTAGGGTTGTAGAGATATTAGTATGCGGTAACCCGAAAGTTGTTCGGAGTCCCGGATGAGATCCCGGACGTCACGAGGAGTTCCGGAGTGGTCCAGAGGTGAAGAATTGTATATAGGAAGTCCAGTTTTGGCCACCGGGAAAGTTTCGGGGGTCACCGGTATTGTACCGGGACCACCGGAAGGGTCCCGGGGGTCCACCGGGTGGGGCCACCTATCCCGGAGGGCCCCATGGGCTGAAGTGGGAGGGGAACCAGCCCCTGGTGGGCTGGTGCGCCCCCCCCCCTTGGGCCTCCCCTGCACCTAGGGTTGGAAACCCTAGGGGTGGGGGCGCCACCCACTTGGCTTGGGGGGGAAGCCACCCCTTGGCCGCCGCCCCCCTTGGAGATCAGATCTCCTAGGGCCGGCGTCCCCCCAGGGGGCCTATATATAGGAGGGGGGAGGGAGGGCAGCCGGACCACAGGCCCTGGCGCCTCCCTCTCCCTCCCGTGACACCTCTCCCTCTCGCTGAGCTTGGCAAAGCCCTGCCGAGATCCCGCTACTTCCACCACCACGCCGTCATGCTGCTGGATATCCATCCACTTCTCCTTCCCCCTTGCTGGATCAAGAAGGAGGAGACGTCCTCCCCAACCGTACGTCTGTTGAACGCGGAGGTGCCGTCCGTTCGGCGCTCGGTCATCGGTGATTTGGATCACGACGAGTACGACTCCATCAACCCCGTTCACTTGAACGCTTCCGCTCGCGATCTACAAGGGTATGTAGATGCACTCCTCTCTCTCGTTGCTAGATGACTCCATAGATTGATCTTGGTGATGCGTAGAAAATTTTAAATTTCTGCTACGATCCCCATCAGTGGCATCATGAGCTAGGTCTATGCGTAGTTACTATGCACGAGTAGAACACAAGATTGTTGTGGGCGTAGATATTGTCAATTTACTTGTCGTTACTAGTCTTATCTTGATTCGGCGGCATCGTGGGATGAAGCGGCCCGGACCGACCTTACACGTACGCTTACGTGAGACAGGTTCCACCGACTGACATGCACTAGTTGCATAAGGTGGCTAGCGGGTGTCTGTCTCTCCCACTTTAGTCGGATTGGATTCGATGAAAAGGGTCCTTATGAAGGGTAAATAGTAATTGGCATATCACGTTGTGGTTTTACGTAGGTAAGAAACGTTCTTGCTAGAAACCTATAGAAGCCACGTAAAAACATGCAACAACAATTAGAGGATGTCTAACTTGTTTTTGCAGCATATGCCTTGTGATGTGATATGGCCAGAAGATGTGATGAATGATATATGTGATGTATGAGATTGATCATGTTCTTGTAATAGGAATCACGACTTGCATGTCGATGAGTATGACAACCGGCAGGAGCCATAGGAGTTGTCTTTATTTTTTGTATGACCTGCGTGTCATTGAATAACGCCATGTAAATTACTTTACTTTATTGCTAAACACGTTAGCCATAGAAGTAGAAGTAATCGTTGGCGTGACAACTTCATGAAGACACGATGATGGAGATCATGGTGTCATGCCGGTGACGAAGATGATCATGGCGCCCCGAAGATGGAGATCAAAGGAGCAAATGATATTGGCCATATCATGTCACTATTTGATTGCATGTGATGTTTATCATGTTTTGCTTCTTATTTGCTTAGTACGACGGTAGTAAGTAAGATGATCCCTTATAATAATTTCAAGAAAGTGTTCCCCCTAACTGTGCACCGTTGCGAAGGTTCGTTGTTTCGAAGCACCACGTGATGATCGGGTGTGATAGATTCTAACGTTCGAATACAACGGGTGTAAGCCAGATTTACACACGCAATACACTTAGGTTGACTTGACGAGCCTAGCATGTACAGACATGGCCTCGGAACACGGAAGACCGAAAGGTCGAGCATGAGTCGTATAGAAGATACGATCAACATGAAGATGTTCACCGATGTTGACTAGTCCGTCTCACGTGATGATCGGACACGGCCTAGTTGACTCGGATCATGTTTCACTTAGATGACTAGAGGGATGTCTATCTGAGTGGGAGTTCATTGAATAATTTGATTAGATGAACTTAATTATCATGAACTTAGTCTAAAATCTTTACAATATGTCTTGTAGATCAAATGGCCCACGTTGCCCTCAACTTCAACGCGTTCCTAGAGAAAACCAAGCTGAAAGATGATGGCAGCAACTATACGGACTGGGTCCGGAACCTGAGGATCATCCTCATAGCTGCCAAGAAAGATTATGTCCTAGAAGCACCGCTAGGTGATGCACCCATCCCAGAGAACCAAGACGTTATGAACGCTTGGCAGTCACGTGCTGATGATTACTCCCTCGTTCAGTGCGGCATGCTTTACAGCTTAGAACCGGGGCTCCAAAAGCGTTTTGAGCAACACGGAGCATATGAGATGTTCGAAGAGCTGAAAATGGTTTTCCAAGCTCATGCCCGGGTCGAGAGATATGAAGTCTCCGACAAGTTCTTCAGTTGTAAGATGGAGGAAAACAGTTCTGTCAGTGAGCACATACTCAAAATGTCTGGGTTGCACAACCGCTTGACTCAGCTGGGAGTTAATCTCCCGGATGACGCGGTCATTGACAGAATCCTTCAGTCGCTTCCACCGAGCTACAAGAGCTTTGTGATGAACTTCAATATGCAGGGGATGGAAAAGACCATTCCTGAGGTATATTCAATGCTGAAATCAGCGGAGGTGGAGATCAAAAAGGAACATCAAGTGTTGATGGTGAATAAAACCACTAAGTTCAAGAAAGGCAAGGGTAAGAAGAACTTCAAGAAGGACGGCAAGGGAGTTGCCGCGCCCGGTAAGCCAGTTGCCGGGAAGAAGCCAAAGAATGGACCCAAGCCTGAGACTGAGTGCTTTTATTGCAAGGGAAGTGGTCACTGGAAGCGGAACTGCCCCAAATACTTAGCGGACAAGAAGGCCGGCAACACCAAAGGTATATGTGATATACATGTAATTGATGTGTACCTTACCAGTACTCGTAGTAGCTCCTGGGTATTTGATACCGGTGCGGTTGCTCATATTTGTAACTCAAAACAGGAGCTGCGGAATAAGCGGAGACTGGCGAAGGACGAGGTGACGATGCGCGTCGGGAATGGTTCCAAGGTCGATGTGATCGCCGTCGGCACGCTACCTCTACATTTACCTACGGGATTAGTTTTAAACCTCAATAATTGTTATTTAGTGCCAGCTTTGAGCATGAACATTGTATCTGGATCTCGTTTAATGCGAGATGGCTACTCATTTAAATCCGAGAATAATGGTTGTTCTATTTATATGAGAGATATGTTTTATGGTCATGCCCCGCTGGTCAATGGTTTATTCTAAATGAATCTCAAGCGTGATGTTACACATATTCATAGTGTGAATACCAAAAGATGTAAAGTTGATAACGATAGTCCCACATACTTGTGGCACTGCCGCCTTGGTCACATTGGTGTCAAGCGCATGAAGAAGCTCCATGCTGATGGACTTTTAGAGTCTCTCGATTATGAATCATTTGACACATGCGAACCATGCCTCATGGGCAAAATGACCAAGACTCCATTCTCCGAAACAATGGAGCGAGCAACCAACTTATTGGAAATCATACATACTGATGTGTGCGGTCCAATGAGTGTTGAGGCTCGCGGTGGCTATCGTTATGTTCTCACTCTCACTGATGACTTGAGTATATATGGGTATGTCTACTTGATGAAACACAAGTCTGAGACATTTGAAAAGTTCAAGGAATTTCAGAATGAGGTGGAGAATCAACGTGACCGAAAGATAAATTTCTTACGATCAGATCGTGGGGGAGAATATTTAAGTCACGAATTTGGTACGCACTTAAGGAAATGTGGAATCGTTTCACAACTCACGCCGCCTGGAACACCTCAGCGTAACGGTGTGTCCGAACATCGTAATCGCACTCTATTGGATATGGTGCGATCTATGATGTCTCTTACCGATCTACAGCTCTCATTTTGGGGCTATGCTTTAGAGACTGCCGCATTCACTTTAAATAGGGCACCGTCGAAATCCGTTGAGACGACACCGTATGAATTATGTTTTGGAAAGAAACCTAAGCTGTCGTTTCTAAAAGTTTGGGGATGCGATGCTTATGTCAAGAAACTTCAACCTGAAAAGCTCGAACCCAAGTCAGAAAAATGCGTCTTCATAGGATACCCTAAGGAAACCATTGGGTATACCTTCTACCTCAGATCCGAAGGCAAGATCTTCGTTGCCAAGAATGGGTCCTTTCTGGAGAAAGAGTTTCTCTCAAAAGAAGTAAGTGGGAGGAAAGTGGAACTTGATGAGATAACCCCTCTCGAACCAGAAAGTAGCACAACACAAGAAAATGTTTCTGTGGTGCCTACACCGACTAGAGAGGAAGTTAATGATGACGATCATGATCAAGTTGCCACTGAACTTCGTAGGTCCACAAGGACACGTTCCGCACCAGAGTGGTACGGCAACCCTATTCTAGAAATCATGTTGTTGGACAACGGTGAACCTTCGAACTATGAAGAAGCAATGGCGGGTCCAGATTCCAACAAATGGCTTGAAGCCATGCAATCCGAGATAGGATCCATGTATGAAAACAAAGTATGGACTTTGACAGACTTGCCCGATGATCGGCGAGTGATAGAAAATAAATGGATCTTTAAGAAGAAGACGGACGCGGATGGAAATGTTACCATCTATAAAGCTCGACTTGTCGCTAAGGGTTATCGACAAGTTCAAGGTGTTGACTACGATGAGACCTTCTCACCCGTAGCGAAGCTGAAGTCCGTCCGAATCATGTTAGCAATTGCCGCATTCTACGATTATGAGATATGGCAAATGGACGTCAAAACGGCATTCCTTAACAGCTTCCTTAAGGAAGAATTGTATATGATGCAGCCGGAAGGTTTTGTCGATCCTAAGAATGCTAACAAGGTATGCAAGCTCCAGCGCTCCATCTATGGGCTGGTGCAAGCATCTCGGAGTTGGAACATTCGATTTGATGAGATGATCAAAGCGTTTGGGTTTACACAGACTTATGGAGAAGCCTGTGTTTACAAGAAAGTGAGTGGGAGCTCTGTAGCATTTCTCATATTATATGTGGATGACATACTGTTGATGGGAAATGATATAGAATTCTCGGAAAGTATAAAGGCCTATTTGAATAAGTGTTTTTCAATGAAGGACCTTGGAGAAGCTGCTTATATATTAGGCATCAAGATCTATAAAGATAGATCGAGACACCTTATTGGTCTTGCACACAGTACGTACCTTGACAAGATATTGAAGAAGTTCAATATGGACCAGTCCAAGAAGGGGTTCTTGCCTGTATTGCAAGGTGTGAAATTGAGCACGGCTCAATGCCCGACCACGGCAGAAGATAGAGAAAAGATGAGTGTCGTCCCCTATGCCTCGGCCATAGGGTCTATTATGTATGCCATGCTGTGTACCAGACCTGATGTAAACCTTGACGTAAGTTTGGTAGGAAGGTACCAAAGTAATCCCGGCATGGAACACTGGACAACGGTCAAGAATATCCTGAAGTACCTGAAAAGGACTAAGGATATGTTTCTCATATATGGAGGTGACGAAGAGCTCGTCGTAAGGGTTACGTCGACGCTAGCTTCGACACAGATCTGGATGACTCTAAGTCACAAACCGGATACGTGTATATTTTGAATGGTGGGGCAGTAAGCTGGTGCAGTTGCAAGCAAAGCATCGTGGCGGGATCTACATGTGAAGCGGAGTACATGGCGGCCTCAGAGGCAACACAAGAAGCAATCTGGATAAAGGAGTTCATTACCGACCTAGGGGTGATTCCCAATGCGTCGGGCCCGATGACTCTCTTCTGTGACAACACTGGAGCTATTGCCCTTGCCAAGGAGCCCAGGTTTCACAGGAAGACCAGGCATATCAAGCGTCGCTTCAACTCCATTCGTGAAAATGTTCAAAATGGAGACATAGATATTTGTAAAGTACATACGGACCTGAATGTAGCAGATCCGTTGACTAAACCTCTCCCTAGAGCAAAACATGATCAACACCAAACTCTATGGGTGTTCGATTCATCACAATGTAACTAGATTATTGACTCTAGTGCAAGTGGGAGACTGTTGGAAATATGCCCTAGAGGCAATAATAAAATGGTTATTATTATATTTCTTTGTTCATGATAATTGTCTATTGTTCATGCTATAATTGTGTTATCCGGAAATCGTAATACATGTGTGAATACATAGACCACAACATGTCCCTAGTGAGCCTCTAGTTGACTAGCTCGTTGATCAACAGATAGTCATGGTTTCCTGACTATGGACATTGGATGTCATTGATAACGGGATCACATCATTAGGAGAATGATGTGATGGACAAGACCCAATCCTAAGCATAGCACAAAGATCGTGTAGTTCGTTTGCTAGAGCTTTTCCAATGTCAAGTATCATTTCCTTAGACCATGAGATCGTGTAACTCCCGGATGCCGTAGGAGTGCTTTGGGTGTACCAAACGTCACAACGTAACTGGGTGACTATAAAGGTACACTACAGGTATCTCTGAAAGTGTCTGTTGGGTTGACACGGATCAAGACTGGGATATGTCACTCCGTATGACGGAGAGGTATCTCTGGGCCCACTCGGTAATGCATCATCGTAATGAGCTCAAAGTGACCAAGTGGTTGGTCACGGGATCATGCATTACGTTACGAGTAAAGTGACTTGCCGGTAACGAGATTGAACGAGGTATTGGGATACCGACGATCGAATCTCGGGTAAGTAACGTACCGATTGACAAAGGGAATTGTATACGGGATTGATTGAATCCTCAACATCGTGGTTCATCCGATGAGATCATCATGGAACATGTGGGAACCAACATGGGTATCCAGATCCCGCTGTTGGTTATTGACCGGAGAGTCGTCTCGGTCATGTCTGCATGTCTCCCGAACCCGTAGGGTCTACACACTTAAGGTTCGGTGACGCTAGGGTTGTAGAGATATTAGTATGCGGTAACCCGAAAGTTGTTCGGAGTCCCAGATGAGATCCCGGACATCACGAGGAGTTCCGGAGTGGTCCGGAGGTGAAGAATTATATATAGGAAGTCCAGTTTCGGCCACCGGGAAAGTTTCGGGGGTCACCGGTATTGTACCGGGACCACCGGAAGGGTCCCGGGGGTCCACCGGGTGGGGCCACCTATCCCGGAGGGCCCCATGGGCTGAAGTGGGAGGGGAACCAGCCCCTGGTGGGCTGGTGCCCCCCCCCTTGGGCCTCCCCTGCGCCTAGGGTTGGAAACCCTAGGGGTGGGGGCGCCTCCCACTTGGCTTGGGGGGGGGGGAAGCCACCCCTTGGCCGCCGCCCCCCTTGGAGATCAGATCTCCTAGGGCCGGCGCCCCCCAGGGGGCCTATATATAGGAGGGGGGAGGGAGGGCAGCCGGACCACAGCCCCTGGCGCCTCCCTGTCCCTCCCGTGACACCTCTCCCTCTCGCTGAGCTTGGCGAAGCCCTGCCGAGATCCCGCTACTTCCACCACCACGCCGTCATGCTACTGGATCTCCATCAACTTCTCCTTCCCCCTTGCTGGATCAAGAAGGAGGAGACATCTTCCCCTACCGTACGTGTGTTGAACGCGGAGGTGCCGTCCGTTCGGCGCTCGGTCATCGGTGATTTGGATCACGACGAGTACGACTCCATCAACCCCGTTCACTTGAACGCTTCCAGTCGCGATCTACAAGGGTATGTAGATGCACTCCTCTCTCTCGTTGCTAGATGAATCCATAGATTGATCTTGGTGATGCGTAGAAAATTTTAAATTTCTGCTACGATCCCCATCAGTGCGGCGATGGGTGCCGCGGCTGCGGAGGGGATCACGGCAGCGGCGGCGGCAGAGGACGCAGCAGCAGTGGCGGCGGCGGGGGCCGCGGCGGCAGCAGCGCCGGCCGATCCGGCGGCGGAAGAGGCGACGAGCGAGGTTGACGTCGAGCCCGTCGCAGGGGTGGCGGGCGGGGTGGCGGGCTCAACCTCGTATGAGGGAGACGGGGACCCGAGGGCCCGCTCGGACTCGACCTCGGGGGAGGGAGTCGCAAAGCCGGGTGGGGGCTGCAGAGGGCGCCGGGCCGGGGGGGTGCCGCCGCGCATCGCTCACGAAGGGGGCGCGGGGGCCGGCGCCGAAGGAGCCGATGCCGGAGGAACCTGGAAAAAAGGGAACACCGTCTCGACAAAGTACACGTGCCTCGAGGTGTACACGCGATGAGTGACAGGATCATAGCACCGGTAACCTTTGGTGTTAGGAGGGTAGCCAAGGAAGACGCATGGGACGGATCATGGTGCGAGCTTGTGTGGCGTGGTGGACGCGGTGCTAGGATAACAGAGACACCCGAAGATGCGGAGACCATCATAGGACGGTGGTGTGCCGAAGAGAAGATGGTGAGGGGCGTAGTTCCCCCGAGGGCGACACAGACGAATGTTAACTAAGAGAGTGGCGGTGGCGAGAGCATCGGGCCAAAACCGAGCGGGCACGTTAGAGTGAAAGAGTAACGTGCGAACGCAGTCATTAAGAGTGCGGAGAATGTGCTCGGCGCGGCCGTTCTGCTGTGAAGTGTATGGACAAGTCAGACGGAAGATGGTGCCGTGAGAGGCGAGAAGCGTGCGGAGAGCGACGTTGTCAAACTCTTTTCCGTTATCTGTCTGGAGTGCGAGTATGGGGCGACCGAACTGGGTGGTGACATAGGAATAAAAGGCGGTGAGTGTGGCTAAAGCATCGGATTTACGACGAAGGGGAAAAGTCCACACATAATGAGAATAATCATCTAAAATCACCAAGTAGTATAGATAGCCCGTGTTACTCGCAACGGGAGATGTCCAAACATCACTATGAAGTAATTCAAACGGAAAAGTGGAAATTGAAGAAGACGCACTAAAGGGAAGACGAACGTGCTTGCCTAAGCGACAAGCCTCACAAGAGTGCTCATCGAACTTATTATATGAGAAAGAGAAACTCCTAAGAATTTGACGTAAAGCGGTGTGGTTGGGGTGACCCAAGCGAGCGTGCCAAAGGTCAACGCCGGCGGCAAGGGCGACGGGTGTGGAGGTGGAGGCGCCGGCGTGCACGGGGTAGAGCTCATCGGGACTGTCACATCGATGAAGGACCATCCGGGTACGGGCGTCTTTCACAGAAAAGCCAACACCGTCAAATTCAACAGTAAGTGGGTTCTCACGAGTAAGACGACGAACAGAAACTAGGTTCGTGACTAATTCAGGTGAAACAAGAACATTAGACATAGTGATGGGTGTGGAAGTGGAGGGAAAACTAGTGCTACCGATATGAGTAATAGGTAAGGAGGAGCCATTGCCGACGGTGATACGAGTGGGTGTGTGAACGGGAGTGGAGGAGGTTAGGTTACCGGGATGAGCTGCCATGTGCGCAGTAGCACCTGAGTCCATGTACCAGTCGCCCCCACCGACAGAGCTACTCGACGATGGCGCGAAGTGCTGGGCGGCGAGGAGGGTAGGATCCCATGGCACGGGTACCGGCGGCGGCGGAAGGCCCCAGTAGGGCGGCGCCGGGGCGGGCCAGAACCACCGAGAGGCACCGGAGCAAGGAGGGCGCCGTAGCCGGCGCTGGTCGACTGGTAAGGCGCGCCGATGAACCCCTGGGGGCCCGGGGGAAGAGCATGCTGGTAGTTCGGCGCCCCCGACGCCCTGGGCCTGCTGCTGCGGCAGGCAGGGACGGCGGCCGCCACGCCGTTTGCGTTGACCCCCTCCTCCTTGCAGCTGCTGCTGGGGAGGCGCGGGTGGCGGCAACGGGTAACACCCGACGGGTGCGGGAGGACGCGGCTGGGTCGGCGCGAGTGGATAATCCATCGACGGGGCAGGCGGAGCATGGCCGCCGGCCATTGGCGGCGCCGGCTGCATGTGGGTGAAGTGAGCCGGTGCGTCTGCGGACATGTAGCCGAAGAGAGATGACGCGGCAGGAGACATCGCAGTGGCGGCGGCGACGACTGGGGGAGGAGGCACGGCGGCGGCCAGGGAGGAGCGGCGGCGCGCGGTGGGGATGAGCGGCGGCGGCACAGACCAGCAGCGGTGGCGGCTGGGTGCGGCGGCAGCGGCACAGACCAGCGGCGGCGGCGAGAGGTGGCGGCGACTGGGTGCGGCGGCGGCGGCGGGAGGATAGAGCGCTGCGGCGGCGACAGCGCACAGCGGATAGGGTGCAGCGGCGGCAGCAAGGACCCGCGGCGGCGGCGGCGAGGGCAACGGAAAGCGGCGGCGGCGGCCAGAGAGAACCGGCGCGGCGGCGGCAGACGGCGCCGCCGCGCCTCCATCGCGCCGCCGCTGCCGCCGCTCCATCCACCCGCCTTGGGTGTGTGTGTTGTGTGTCGTGATGACGTGTGTTTGTATCGGTTCGTTCGGATGTATGTGGTAATGGTTGCTTCATAATATAAAGCTGGGAAACCCTTTTTCGGTAAAAGGAAGACGGTATTGAAATATTTGGAGGATGGAATCATGCCAGATGGTATAAATGACAAAATCATAGTGCTTATTCCTAAGGAAAAGAACACGCAAAATTAGACCGATTAGTCTTTGCAAAATTATATATAAGGTCATCTTCAAATGCTTGGTTAACCGATTACGGTTGTTTTTGGACGAACCTATCTTAAAAACTCAAAGTACCTTTATTTTGGAAAGGTTCTGAAAGGGATGATGACGGACATCGTAATCACTGCCTTTGAGTGCATCCTCAAAATCCAGCAAAGTAAGGGCCCGTTCTGAACTCCTCCTACTCCATGCTTCTCAAACTCCGGGCGAGGAGCTGGACAGAACGCCTGGGCTCCGCGGAGTTAGCTTCCTGGAGCGTTGCGAGCCTGCAGTCTAAAAAGCTGAAGCTGCTAAAGCCCAGCTTCACCAATTGGAGAAGTGAGGAGTTGGTAATAATTACGAGGGGATGCCACCGCTAAGTTGAAAAAACGGTTTGTGAAACACTTCCCCCGACGCCTCTCGATGCCTGCCTTGCTTCAACTCTGTGCGAGCGCACGTGGCCAACCCTCCTCCACAAAAAGATGCAGCGTGGGGCCATATGGGCTGTCTTGAGCTGGCCCAAATTGGCGACCAACAGGCCAGTAGGCTCCCAGCTAGGCCGAATCGTTGGGAGAAGCTACAGGCGCTGCTGAACGGATGAAATCGTCAAGTGAAGTTAGAAGCTATCTCCAGAAGCTAATTTTGTAGAGTTTGAGAAGCTGGGAGAGGTTCAGAACAGGCCCTAAGGACCTGTTCGGAGACTCTACCGCTCCCAAGTCCGCTCCACGAGTCGGTGGAGCTGTACCTAAAAATGGTGGAGTGGGGAAAAGACAGCTCCACAGATTCAGGGAGCTGGAGGACTGCCGAACAGCTCCTAAAAATCCTCGAAACGCTTATTGTGCTTACAAACTGGATCTCACCAAATGCGGTATTATTAGTTTATTTTTTTCTGGTTTACCCCCTTAACAACCCAGCAAGAGGCGGTTCGCTCGTGTGAAGTGAAAACACGCGCCGTTCGCCTGTTCGCCAGCTGGCGCGCTATATAAACACTTGGCGTTTACTTCGGTTGACCTCCCCTGACCAGAAAGATCACCACACCAGCCAGCCCAAATCCTCCTCCCCTCCCTCCCATTTCTGAATTTCTGATTGCCCGCCGACTCCCCGAACTCCCTCGTAAACCCTACCTCACCGCGCGAGGACGCCAGCGGCGGTGCCGGAGCGCCCGCAACCGCCCCTTCCCCGCCTCCCCCGCCCCGCCGCAGCAGGCAGGGGCAAGGGGAAGATGAAGGGGGACGATCTGGTGAGCAGCGACGACCCCGCCGCTTCTCTCCCTTCTCTTCCTCCGCCTCCTCCCCGCGGGGCGGGGGCGCCGCTCGTCCTCTCTCTTACGGCTGCGGCCGCGTGACTCGCGTCTCGTGCCTGTCGCAGTCGGAGGAGGACCGCGAGCTCAAGGCGCGTCTCGAGGATTGCGTGGAGCGGGCGCAGAGCCGCGACCCCCGCAAACGGGTAGAAGCCATCGACACCCTGAGGTAATGCAGCCTGCTGCCGCTTCTGAACTTCCCCGGGATTCGGCCGCATCGCTGCCAAATTTGGATGGCCAGTTTAGGCGCGAAAACCAGATTCCGTGTGATTCGGGCGCGAAAACCAAATTCGGCTCGGGCGCTGCTGCTCTGTTTCTACTTTCTAGTCTCCCGCACCACTGTCAATTATGGTTTGTTTCGGTTCTGGTCTCCTGCTTAGTTCCGGTTCGGATTCAGGCGCGTCGCTGTCAATTTTGGATGGCCATTTTTTAGGCGCGAACACCAGATTCCGCGTGATCCGTTTTCTCGATTCGCATGCAAATGTTTGTTGCGCCGCTGCTTAGTTTGTTGTCTCCTGCACCCTAATCTCTGGGTTGATTTCTCGATTTACCTACCGGTATGTACTGCAACCTGCAGGCGAGTTTATAGGAATGTTGCGCTCTGCGAAATTCACTGTCATGAAAAATTGGAGGGACAGGAATTCTGTTCAGGTTTTTGGTTGTGCTGGTTTGCTTATTTTGCAAGGGTGCCAATTTTGGGCTCCCTCTGCTCTTAAGTTGGGACAGGATACTATGAAATCAAAATTCCTATTGCGTCATGCTTTCGCTGTTGAATTTCCCTATCATGTTATGATGGTATATTTGATTTGTTCATTTCGAATGTTGCATCCTACTGCTGCTATTGACTGCAGCACTGCATTCCTCAAACAGCTAATATGCCATTTTTCTTCTTGGTACATAGTTAACTGTGGTTAATGCCTAACAGGAAAGAGATTCGTGCGGCGACAAGCTCAATGACGTCTGTCCCGAAACCACTCAAATTCCTCCGTGCACACTACGGAACTCTCAAGGCTTGTTTTCAGAGAATGCGGGATCCTGCACAGAAGGTATCAAGGGATTGTTAATGTCTCAGTTGAGCCAAACTTAAGTACTATGGTGCTTATGATTTTCTGTTCTTATTGTGCAGAAACATATGGCTGACATTCTGTCAGTATTGGCCTTGACAGCGTCTGCTGAAGGAGAAAGGGTATGCAGAAATACCAAAGCACTGTTTAAACATTTGTGCATTTCCTTCTGTTAGTATCTTTCTTTTTTATAAATGACCATCACGTGAAATTCCGAGCAAGATATACGCTACAAATAGTTTTTATTTATTTCTAGTTCATAGTGGTTAGAGTTTGCTTTAGCACTCATAAATACGGATCTTAAAACCAGGCTAGGTGGCATAAGCAAAGAGCAAATATGTGAAGGCCCCAAACAAAAATCTAGATTAACGGCCTCATCCCTCTGTTATGCTGTAACTAACCTGAACCCACTAAAATATTTAGTCATGTGTGCCGCTGGGACCAAGGGCAAGGATTAATCTTCATAGTAACTTACCTATGGCTCGATCATATGTCATCCTATATTACCCCATTCGACCATTATCGACATCAACACATGGGCCATTAATTGATTTATTTAGCTTCTGGATTGATCATCCTGTGCCTAATGTCGCTGGCGAGAGAACCACATCTATCACTGCTGACTGCAACTTTAACAGTGTTATGCTTTGACACAAACCAGATAGCTAACAGGCACCTAGTCCTTTTCTTTGCTCGGATATTTTAACACCAGAACCTACATGTAGTTACATTTACTTTAATACAGGTTTTCCCTCATTGTAAACCACCTAACTTCCATTATATTACCTCATAAGCTTTTTTGGAAAGCTGAATACTGAAATGAGCATCTAGATTTAGTTGACCATTACTGTATAGGGCTGTCTTGCTAAATTTTGCTTCCTTTTCTTGTTTTAGGAAAGCCTCAAGTACTGTATGATGGGCTCTTTAGTTGATATATGTTCATGGGGTCATGTATACGTGAGGTGATGACATTATTCATCCCCCTGGCTGTAATTCTAACCTTACCTTTTCTTCATGTTACTTGTAAATAGCTCCCTATTAGCATTATTTACTATTTTGTCTTCGTATACACTATTTTCCATCCTTGTAGCTACAAATACAACGTGATGTGAATTTATTTTTTATATGCCCTCAAATGCAATACTAAATCTAAAGAATCACTCTTACATATTTTGTTGTTGTTCCAGTTTGAGTGTTATTGACTTACCACCATCCTAGTCATTCTGCCATGTCAAATCTAAGCTATATTGTTTGGAAATTAATGGGCTATAGTATTGCTCCTAAGTTTTTTTATTGCGGAGGCTCAAGCTGTTTCATATAGTGGGCTCTAATTATGTCAATGTCTTTTTCGACAGAAACTTGGCTTTTGAAATTGGAAAAGAGTGGAAGGTTAGATCCTAATCCACTTCATCGTTTGTATTGCATGATTTTTATATGTTCTCCATAGTACCCTGTTCTGTAGTATGATATCCACTTTCTATCCGGATGGCATGCCATTTCGCGTGTTAGTTCCGTGCTAGATATACATAGTTTTCGGCAAAAAACTGAATAGTGGCCCGCCCCTGTCTCTCTTTACAGTAGTATGACATCCAATTTCTGTCTAGATGTTGTTGATTATAACCAATAGTGTTTTAATTGTTCTTCATGGTAGCATGACATCCAATTTCCGTCTAGATGTTGTATATTAGAATCGAAAGTGTTTTGGTTGTTTTTCCTCGAACCTTTTGACTTTATCGTCAGTATGTATATACCTTACTGATTGATGTACCATAATTTCTGTGGCTGTCCAGCTGACAAGACTCTTGAAGTTGTGATTGCTGGTTTGCTATCTCTTAATGCATTTTGTTTTGTTAGAAAAGAAGTTCCATCAACTCTTTCTTTTGTTATCTATGCTATAGTGTATTAGTTGTTCCAGGCAGTTGGGCTTAAATATCAAACTTTTCTTGTTTTGCAGGACAATGGCTCATCAACGCCAATTGAATCCAAGATAGAACTAGTGCTAGAAATTGTCAAATTTCACATGAAGGTTGATTCCGATTAGATTTTGTGTGTTGCATTTGTTTCATTTTGTTACTTCATCATATAAAAATATTAACTTATGTGAAATATGCTAATCGTAATTGGTAACCAATATTAATTGTTTAAAATAAACCTAATAGTGATTAATTCTTTGATGGATTGAGATTTTGATGGGTTTTGTTATTGTAGCATAATGCTGAAACTGAAGCTCTGGATCTTTTGATGGAGGTTTGGTGAAACATTTCTGTTTGGATTAATGGATCAGCTTTATGCTTATTGAGATGCAACTGAAGCATGGTATTTCTTTGTACATAGGTTGGATACCTTGAGATGCTTTTCGACGAAAAATATGAAGAGTACCTTGCAAGGCTATTTTGTCTTGTTGACTCTACCAACTACAAAAGGGCATGCTTGTATTTGACTACTTCTTCTAAGTACGTGAGTGAATTTATGCATCCTCTAATTTATCGAGATTAAACTTGTGACCACTTGTTATGTTGGGGTGGAAACTGCAGATACCTTTTGACTCCTGACCGTGAGGCCTATGAGGCCACACTTTACATTGCCTTTGGCATGTATGGGAAGTTTAGGGATCTTGCAAGTGCTTTGCGGATTGTGCTTTTGGTCAACGACGACAAGGTAAGTGAATGAACTATGCCTGTGATTTTGAGGTCCGAAATTCAATGGCACTAACATTGATTTCAATGTCTTCTAGTGTTGTGATCAGAGTGTGAAGATTGTATTTGCAGAAACTGAAGATTTCTCCCTGAAGCAGCAACTCGCATTTATGATAGCACGCTATGTGAGTCTCATCCATGCTCACAGACATGCAACAGAAGCAAAATTACCTATTTTTGCCATCGTTTGCTGATCTACAATTCTGATCATTGGGATAGTTTGTACCTATAGATTCCATACTACAGATTGTTTAAATCTTTTAGCAGACTCTTTGAACTTTATTTTCCTTTATCAATGAGCTCTTCTTATTGAAGGGTTTAAGCATGGAGGTTGATGATGAGATGGTTGCAGATGAAAATGAGAAGAATGCTTTGCAGGAAATAGTTAATAACACCAAACTGAGTGAGCAGTACCATATGCTTGCGTGGGATATTGGTGTCATGGAGCCAAAATCTCCAGAGGACATATATAAGGTAATTTTTTGTTAGGTTATTTGCCAATTCAGTTTTTAAGCAGTTTGTTAGTTTGTTTAGGCACCCCAGTTAAAATTCGAAAGACATGCTCATTTGTTAGGTTCATCTGATTGGCAGTCAAGGTGCCAAAAGCTCCAGCCTTGATTCTGCAAGACAAAATTTGGCCGCAACTTTTGTCAATGCATTTGTGAATGCTGGTTATTGCCAGGTTAGCTCTTATGAACTTCCTCGCCATCTTCAGGGAAAGTAATGATATTAAGATCATATTCTTGTTGCAGGACAAACTCATGACTGCAATTTCAGATTCTTCTGAAAATTTGCTATTCGAGAAGAACGAACTTGGGAAAGCCAGTGCAGTAGCTAGTCTGGTACTGATATAATTCTATTTCTATTAAATGCACCTTTTAGATTACTAGACGATGCGAGTATTTGATAAGATAACAGTACTAAATACTAACACATCATTTTCAGGGAATGATACATCTATGGGATCATGATTCAGGATTTGCCATACTTGACAAGTACCTGCAGAGCGATGATACTCATGTTGTTGCAGGGGCTTTGTTAGGTATAGGAATTGTCTCTTGTGGTGTGAAGAATGACTATGATCCTGTATGTGCCACCCTACCCTACTCCATCCATCCTCTTGCTCTTCTAATACAAGTCTTCTGCTGTAATAACCTCTTACGTTATGCAGGCACTTGCTCTTATTTCTGGGTATAGCACGAGTGCAGCATCAATTACACGTATCGGTGCAATCTTGGGCCTTGGTATTGCTTATGCTGGGTCCCGGAAAGACAAGGTTAAATCAATACATTCCCCTATACCTGAAATACCCTTATTATCTTGCATTGATATAGTTTCCGAATTTTCAGCTTAAATCGTTGTTCTTAATTACTTTGAGTGACTCCCAAGCACCTTTGGTGGACTTAGTGTTCTCTGCCATCTCCTTGGGATTGGTGTTTGTTGGTTCCTGCAACGAAGAGATTGCACAGTCAATCATATCTGTCTTGAAAAATCTTATTAAAGCAGAGCTTGCAGAGCCCATTATTCGTCTGCTTCCAGTTTCCATTGGCCTTCTATATCTTGGAAAACAGGTAATTTTGTTGTTCCTCAGTAAGATTCACAGCTTCCTGTACATTTTTTTTCTTGTTTCGGAGCATGGAATAATTTTAAAACATGTATTCTATGTTTCGGTGCCTGCCCTTATACTTGTGGACACCCTTTGATGATATATCTTAAACCCATGCTTTGGCTGGTTTCTCTCCATTGTTATAAAATAGGTTCATCTGCTGATGTGATTTATATTTAAATACCTTTTATTTTGAATGTGGCTGCATGTGCACAGGCTTATGAATTTTTCCTATTCAATTTGTTGATCTTAACAACACTGTATCAGGAGGGGCCGAAGGCTAACGTTGTTAAGGTTTCTGAAACATTTGATGAAATAATGAAGGAGGTTTCTAAAACATTTGATAAAATAATGAAGGACTATTGGGATGTAACTCTTATGTCTTTGGCATATGCTGGGACAGGGAATGTGCTTAAGGTAACTTAACTTCAAAAGATACATGAATTGCAGAGAGATTGTATGATACCCAAAAGTTCAATGCATAGCTGTTCTTAATGAACTATGCCATTTGATTTTTCAGGTTCAGGAGCTCCTTAGTATCTGCTCAAAAAAGGAAGGTGGAAGTCACCAAGGGCCAGCAGTACTTGGAATTGCTCTTATTGCCATGGCTGAAGAATTAGGAGTTGAAATGGCTGTACGGTCCCTTGAGCAACTTTTTAAGTATGGTGATTATAATATTAGAAGAGCGGTTCCTCTTGCCCTTGGCATGCTCTACATATCCAATCCAAAGGTACTCCTATATTTTATATAAGTTTCGCTTGTCTTCTGTAACATTAAATGGGAACAAATCAAACTTTTGCCATATTAATAGCCCTTCCAAATGCACCATGAAATTAAATGGAAACATTTCTTGGGTTGGCGGATGGATCAGTCCCACAAGATGGAGCATTTGCATCTCTGTACTGTTGCACACATATTTGTAATATATTAATAGCAGTGGAAGCACAATAGGCTAAGAACATGCATGACTGTTGGTTTTTCATCTGTTGCAAAACCATCCGTTTTGGTCTGAATGTGCTTGGAGAACATGCTTTGTTAGACACTTATTGGTCTTACTTGGCTTATTGGCAACAACATGCTTTGCTGCTTCTTATTTGATTCTAGCTCACTGAGTGCCTGCAGTTATGGTAATAATGTACATAGGTTGCATCTTCCAGATCTCTAGTTTCATACTGTCTGTCTATCATAATTAATGTAAATAGATTGTATCTTCCAGATGTCTAGTTTCATACTGTCTGCATATCATGTAGGTAGACGTTGTGGACACACTGAGTAGACTGAGCAATGATGCGGACGGTCAAGTAATGATGGTTAGTAACTTCGTCACAATATAACATATTGATCTTCTTATTGCTCAGACTACATATTTGATCAAATCACTACATGCAGGCTGCAACCATCTCACTTGGTTTGATAGGTGCTGGTACAAACAATGCACGTATAGCCGAGTTGCTTCGTAAGCTCTCAAGTCAGGAACATGGCGTTTACCTGTTTTGTGTAAGTACAAACCTACAGCAAAAACCACTATATCCTTGTTTTAAACCTTAGGACGATTTCCTTTGGTTATTTAGGTTTCAGATTTGTTGATTTCAGGTGAGGATTGCCCAGGGTCTTGTTCACCTTGGGAAGGGCTTGCTGACACTTGCCCCATACCACTCTGACCGGCTACTTCTATCCCCGTGAGTAATGTGTCCGGTAGGGTTTCCCTTTGGTTTTACTGGAATTGTGATTTAAAAAGCTTTTGTATTATCACTTTTCAGCGTAGCGCTAGCTGGGCTAGTAACCGTTCTGCACGCATGCCTTAACATGCAACCCACCATCCTCGGAGAGTATCCCTACATGCTATACATCCTTGCCCTTGCTATGCAGGTATGTATCTTGTACTAAGGACTCAGTGGTAGGGTTAAAAAGAATCATATGATTTTGAAATGTGTGTTTCTCTGCTGGGAACAGCCTAGGATGTTACTGACTCTGGATGAGGATCTCAAGCCCCTCCCTGTGCCTGTTCATGTTGGCCAAGCGGTCGACGTGGTCAGTCAAGCGGGAAGTCCCAGGACCATCACTGGGTTCCAGACGCACAACACGCCTGTCCTGCTCGCTGCAGGGGAACGAGCTGAGCTAGCAACTGAAAAGTAATTACAGAACATTTTGGACATGAATTTTATGTTCAGTAACTTGATTCTTCCTCGAGCTCACTGCTGTTCCTGTGTGTAGATATATTCCGCTGACACCAATTCTTGAGGGCTTTGTGATCCTGAGGAAGAACCCAGAGCATCATGAAGATTGAGAGATTGGTGCGATGCAAGCGTAAGCAGATGGAGTGTCATGAACTGGCTTGGTCAACATCTAACTGTCACACAACAAGGGACAATGACTACTGTGAAAGAGGCTGCAAATATTCCTTGTAACAGAGTACAGGTCGTACAGGGGTCAATACAAAGAGCAGAATAGCGTTAGGGTTCAATGTATGTACAGAGGGAGAATTGGGTCGATGTTTCTTCGGAAAGAGAAGCAATTTTGTCGTAAGGGGAAACAGAAACAGTGGGTGTGACTGAAAGCTGCATCGCATAGCCTCAAATTTTGTGTTTTCACTCGCAACTCTGTTTCCCAGAATAAAAATTTGTCCATGTTCCTTAACATGCACATATAGTCTTTTGAGATGAATATAATAGATATATTCAGTTGTCTACTTGTCCGATAATAGATGATGTATGTACAGTGCTAAGACATCCGCAAATGGTCAACTTTTCACACCCAGTTGTTGCAAAAGCAAATATAATCTATAGATGGATAAACTTGCACTCTAGGAAAGCTAGTAGTGCACTGCCGAGACGTGACTATCTGTCATTCACGACTTCATTGCTGATGCTTTCTGTAGATTGATTCATGACTTCACCGGCGATATCATCATACCCAGAAATAATCTATCAACGGAAGCACTTGAACCTTGACAGGTGGTGTTTCTGGCCAAGTATTGAAATGTCAGCAGAGCTATGGAAGGAGCAACTCTCAAGGTGAAAAAAAACTGAAGATTAATATTAGTTACCTGGCTCAACCGGAATGTATCTAAGCACATCATTCAGAACAAAATAGCCTCCTTTTTGTGGAGCAAGGAAGAACGACTGAGTAAATCTACGCTTCATGGCATCAGGGACAGTGAAGGACCCACTAACTAAAACGAGCACACCGCCCTCGTGGGATGGCTGAGAATCTACATTGTCTATCTGCATCGAACATCCCTTGAGGTATGTAGATACAAAGTGTTTATTGATATCCTGGTTAAGCACACAAAAAACAAATCGATTAGAACCAATCAAGTGACGATAGCCCTTAATTGAGCAACCACGTATTAGACAAATAAGAGAGACAGGTGTTGGGAAGAATTCTACTGCCTTCAACATGGCACATAATCTCTTGCTACAAAATGATGTTGTATCACAAGGTTCTGCTTGCATGGATGCTGCATAATAAGATCACATAGAAACCATATTGGCATGCACATCCTTTAGCTAACGATGCCCATGGATCGCATTTCAACACGTATGGCCTATACATTGGATTCTTAGCATAATCCCACTACTACTAAATGCTCAATTTACGACCGAGATGGAAAGATCATACAATACCGCTGCTGCGCTGCAGAGAACTTACACGCATTGTGGTTATAGATGTCAATGTACCATCAGAATTTGGCTTCCGACCAAGAATACTTTCATCATGATAGAACTTATGGACATCCTCTGGTGACTCATTCAGAATTTTGTAGTAGTGTTGGGCAAATGCATTTCCAATCTGTAACCAAGGCCAATCCTGATCAACAGTACTCTTTTTATTTGCAGAGTAATAATAACTAATATGGAGAAAATCACTACCACATGGGGATGGGGAAGAACACCACCCACAGAATTCCCAGCTTTCGCAGCCATTGCTGCGTAAGGAATATCTCTGATTAGTATCTTTTGAGGTGAATGAATATTGTGAGAATGTAGAATGCAAAATTGTTGCCAGAAAGGAAAATGTTCGAAATTCAGAACCAAAGGCATGTAACTATCCAATTTTGATATCTTCTTGGCTGCGGCATGTAACTATCCAATTTTGGTGACCATGATAATCTATGCCAGAAAGGAAAATGGTCAAAGCAAGAGAAAGAAAAGAAGGTCTGCAGCTCAGTGCCGGGTGCCGACTGAAAGACTCCCACCAATACTCAGAAACTACACAAGGGTACGGGCACGGGCTTCCTACTAAATGGAAGCAGGCTAAATCGTGCAAGATTTGCAGCACTGGACTGTCCTGATACTCCAAAGTACCGGTCCAACGGCCAACATCAGTTCAGCAGCAACTGACGAGAATCCATCCAGACAGATAATGATCAGAGTTCTACACAAAAAGTCAAAAACCACCACTGCCTACGCCCCCAGTCAGCGATACATAAGCCCTCTGCTAACGCCACATGAAAGCTTGTACTCCATTACACTACCACTCCCTCTGAAAACTAAGTGATCTACTACGAGATCTTATATTACACTACCACTCCCTCTGTTCAACAAACTACCACCCAGAGTAATGCAGCGCGAATTTACGGACGACACAAACTTCAGTCAGAGTGTGCCCAAAGGCACAGCGTTACCCCGCGCACCAAACGCCCACATGGACCCACGAAGCCTGCAAAGTTGACGAACCGCGACGGCACGACGAAGGAAGGACGAACGCGCGTCGAGCAAATAACGACGCTCGCCTAAAAGAGGAGACATCGAGGAGCACAAGTGGCACTAGGGGAGGAACTAGTTGTACCTCACGAACGGAGTATGGTCGAGCCGGCCGCCGCTGGAGGGGAAACCCTAGCGAGGCGATTCGGAGACGGTGCTGCTGGCAACCGCGGATCTGCGGCGGAGCAGTTGGACTAGATAGACCGAGTGGGTGGGTGGGTGGGTGGGTGTGGGGGTTTATGATGGAACTGCGGGGGTTTGTAGGGCGGTTCAGTACATACTCCCTTCTTTCTGGTTTATAGGGCTTATCTCAAAATTTTAGTTTTTCTATTTTATAAGGCTTAATTTGGTTGTTTCTCGTCACATGTTCAGATTCCAAGGTGCATTAAATCATTGTATGCAAGTATTAAGAAAAAATTGACCAATACATGTAATTTATGCATGCATACATTGCAATTAATGCATTGGTAAACATATTTTTTTAGGAAAACAAGAGCATTAATTGGGTGCTTTTGCAAACTACAAAAAGTATTCCACTACTCACCATCTACCTTGGTTGGTGAGATTTTTGAATTGAGCCTTTATAAACCGGAAAGGAGGGAGTATTAGCTCCGCGGCCCCACCTACCGGTCATTTTTTCTTGCGGGTGTTCTTTTTTTTTCTGAGAGAATGCCATCATGGATTCATGGTTCGCTTTATTGCCTCCGTAAAATGGTTACATCGTTTGCGAGGGCATTTTCATAAAAAATCAAAAGCTCCATCAACCCAATTACAAGAAATATTATTATCAGAAGTGAATTTAGCTAAACTATGGGCTACCTCGTTTAGCTCCCGCATACAATGAAGATAATGCACCGGACCTATCATCCCAGCCACGATGAAGCATTCAGCATAAAGTAGTCTGATAGGAAGCCAACGCCAGACCACTCATTGTTGGTCGATTCAAAAATAATGATGTGGGAGAATCTCAAAGCACAAAAGCGCTATCCACCTATGGTCTTGGCCTCCTAGGTGGTATTGTCATCCAAAAGAGGCCTGCCTATCGTCTATGGGGTAAGAATGAATTTGTTGTGCTATCGACGAATATATTTGTACGTAATGCGCTTTAGTTATGCATGACTACTAGAGGTCGCTAGGTCAACGATTATGGTGCTACAATACGTCTCAATGCTACTCATGGTGTAGTTAGCGCACTTGTTTTTCATTTTATTTTGAAATAGGAGCTTTCGTCATTCCTACACAACTTCCTTTTTGTTTTGGGTTGTATTTTGCATTATTGGATACTGGGCCGCATTCCACATTGCATCGATGTGTATTTTGCTTAATGTTTAGTATTCATATTATGTACCTAGGCCCACATGAGATTAGGGGGCCTATGCAACCGCACATGTTGTGCATGCTCAGTGCCAGCCCTAGGTGGGGTGGGAATGGGACAATTGTCTTTTGGGGGGATTGGCACTACTGCAAAACTGAACATCACTAGCCGACCAAATTACATCATCACCGACTAGTTTCTGGCCCGCTAGTGCCTCGAGGCCAGTGATGATATACTCATCACAGAACGACCACAAGGCTGATCAATGATGTGGTATTAGTATTGACCACTAGCCGGTCAGTGGTAACGATTCCGCTCACCATTGCATTCCTTCACTTTACTTACGTATGGTTACCAACTATCCAAACAAAATTGACAGAAAGATGGGAACACAATACACATGCACAACCATTCATTTCCACAATAAATTTCATTAACACAATTCACATGTACATTTACATAGTTCATAGCCAACAATTCAAAAATACTAGATAAAGCTACACACTTCATAGTTGAGCCTCTTAACAAACTAGAGAGAGGACATATTTTCTCACTGATCTCTATCCTACTTCATAAACTCCAAACTTCTATTGTGCAATGCAATTAAAATGTAAGTCTGCACACAACAATTGTCAACGCAATTGATACGTTTCCATCGTATCTACTTTCCAAAGACTTTTTGCTCTTGTTTTGAACTCTAATTTGCATGATTTGAATGAAACTAACCTGGACTGACCAAGTTTTTGGCAGAAGTATTATGATGTTATTTTTTGTGTAGAAATAAAAGTTCTCGAAATCTGACAAAACTTTTTGGAGATTTTTTTATGAAATATATAAAAAATACCGGAACAAAGATCCACCGGAGGGGGGGTGCGGGCACCAGTTGCCCACAAGGCAATAGGGCGCGCCTACCCCCCTCACCATAGGGCACACCCTGATGCCTTGTGGGGGCCCACGTGGCTTCGTCTGACCTAATTCCAACGCTATAAATTCTGTTTCCCTAAGAAAAAAAATAAGAGAAGAAGTTTGATCGCGTTTTACGATACAGAGCGGCCGCCACCTCCTGTTATTCATCGGGAGGGCTGATCTGGAATCCGTTCGGGGCTCCAGAGAGGGGGATTCGTCGCCATCATCATCATCATCATCATCAATCCTTCATCAACAACTTCATGATGCTCACCACCTGGAGTGAGTAATTCCTTCGTAGGCTTGTTGGACGGTGATGGAGTTGGATGAGATTTGTCATGTAATCAAGTCAAATTTGTTAGGGTTTGATCCCTAGCATCCACTATATGTTCCGAGATTGATGTTGCTATGTCTTTGCTATGCTTAATGCTTGCCACTAGGGCCCGAGTGCCATGATTTTATATCTGAACCCTTTATGTTTTCATGAATATAAGTGTGTTTTAGATCCTATCTTGTAAGTTCGATGCACCTATTACGTGTTATGATCCGCAAACCCCAAAGTGACAACAATTGGGATTCACTCCGATGATGACCGTAGTATGAGGAGTCCATGTATTCACTATGTGTTAATACTTTGTTCCGGTTTTCTATTAAAAGGAGGCCTTAATATCCCTTAGATTTCCTTATGGACCCTGCTACCACGGGAGGGTAGGACAAAAGATGACGTGCAAGTTCTTAATATAAGTATGTATGAATATTTATGGAATACATGCCTACGTTACATTGATGAATTAGAGCTATTGTGTATCGCTCTAGGTTGTGACTGTTATATGATGAATGTCATCCAACACAAATATCTATCGCTGATCCAATGCCTACGCTTTTTGCATATTGATCTTTGTAAGTTACTACTGTTGTTGCTGCTATTACAATCACTACAAAACTGCTATTGTTACTATTGTCGTTAATATTGCCACCGCTACCATTGCTATCAAACTATCATGCTACTGTGCTACTAAACACTTTGCTGCAGATATTTAGTTGTGTGGTTGGATTGACAACTCCACTGCTAATACTCATAAAAATTCTTTGGCTCCCCTTGTGTCGAATCAATATATTTGGGTGAAATCCTACCCTTGAAGACTGTCGCGATCCCCTATACTTGTGGGTTATCAAGACGTTTTTCTGGCATCGTCTCAGGGAGCATAGCTTTATTTATTAAGTCACTTGGGAATTATATCTGTTGATCACTATGAAGAACCTGAAAGACGCTAAGACCATGATCGGACCCTCTTAGACGAGGGGAGGTAAGGAACTGTCATCTAGCTCCGCACTTGATTCACCTTCTGTCTTGGGTAGACTTGCGACACCACCATCCGCTATTTATTTTGATATGTCGCAAGTGATTGATGATACTACTTCTGCTATAAATGAAACTTGTGATGAGGCTAGTACTCTCCTTGATAAAATCGTGCCACTAGGTGAATTCGGATGAACAAATTGCTAAAGCTAAAGAAATTGAGAATGTTGAAACTGACGAAAATTATTATTCACGTATTATGCCTAGCTCTCCTACTAGAGTTGAAATGCCTAAGATACCTGATGGTTATGTTATGGACGGGGAGACAGCTAGAGAAATTCTTGCTTGTAAAGATAGAGATGATGTTAAGAAATTATTGAGTAAGCTGAAAGAAAAGTCTATGATGGAGAGAATGAAATATGATCCTAAGTTTGGTACTTCTCCTATCTTTGTTACCGATTATGAATTCTTCGATCCTGAGTTAATTACTTTGGTTGAATCTAATCCTTTTCATGGTTATGAAACTGAAACTGTCGTGGCACACCTTACCAAATTGAATGATATAGCCACCCTATTTGCTCATGAGGAAAAGGGATACGTTTGGCTGCGGTGCACCGGCCGAACGCTCGGCCGGTCACGAGCCACCACGTCCGTGCCACGCGGCCACAGGGCCCGCACACACCCGTCCTTTTATATCTCAACCACGCGTGTCTTATCCTTTCATCCCCTGCTCACCTCTCTCCTCAGCATCTCTCGCACATATCCATCCCCCACTCGCCTCTCTCCATGAGCTTGGCTCCGGCCAGTGCCGCGGTTTCTCCAGTGGGGCCCCCACCGGCGAGGCATCCCCTGCTCCTCTCTTCACCTCTGCTCATCGGCCCTCCCCTTCCCGCTCCCCGACACCCCCGTGTGATGGACCATGGGTCGGCGCTTGGCGAAGGAGGAAGCATGCCGGGGATCTGCACCTGGTGGACGGGAACAGCTGCAACCGGCCTGACCGGGAGCTGCAATCGATCTCGCCGGGAGCTGCGACGGGTGGGTGACCACGACCACGGGCAGGCAATGGGCTGGATGACCGTGCCCAGACAAGTGCTACAACCACGGCGACCAGATGTTCGAACCAGCTCCTAATTGTGCTACTACAGGCATTTTGATTTGATGGAACCATCGTCCAATTTTCAGTTTTTTGCTACCACCGTAATATGTATTTGCTGGAACCATCAACATTTTTTGCTACCATCGTTTTTTTGGCTTTGCTGCAATCATGCCCAATTTTACTCTTTTTGCTACCACCATAATATTTTTTTGCTGGAACCATCAACATTTTTTGCTACCATCGTTTTTTGGTTTTGCTGGAATCATGCCCAATTTTACTCTTTTTGCTACCACCATAATATTTTTTGCTGGAACCATCAACATTTTTTGCTACTATCTTTTTTTGGTTTTGCTGGAATCATGCCCAATTTTACTCTTTTTTGCTACCACCATAATTTTTTTTGCTGGAACCATCAACATTTTTTGCTACCATCATTTTTTTGGTTTTGTTGGTACAACGCCAAATTTTTGCATTTTTGCTACCACATGCCTTTTGATTTGCTGGAACGAGCTTCATTTTTTGCTACCACCGGCATCTTTGATTTTTTGCTTCAACAACATCCAATTTTCCAATTTTTGGTACTAGCGTTTTCAAGTTTGCTGGAAGCAGCGCATTTTTTTTGCTACAACCGTTGTTTTGGATGCGAACCACGGCGTCCTCGCCATTGTTTCCTGGAGGGGGGTGAGGGAGAGGGGGTGAGGGGATGGGCAGCACTAGCGAGGGGTGAGCGTCGGCGGTGATTGTCGACGGCGGACGCGCGCTGCACAGCGTGGAGGGGCTGCTGGGGGGAGGGAGCGACGGCATCCCGTTGGAGCCGGGCGACGACCGGCGACGAGGGGAAGGCGCCTAACTGCGCTACGGGGGGAGGGTAGCGTGAGGCGCGACCTACTTCGAGGTCTACAGCCGGCGGGGCGGGCGACTACTCGCAGAGAGGGATCGCGGTGTTGGAAGACGAAGTCAACTAAGGACGTGGGCCAGCTGGCAAAACAGACGGTCGATGGCGCGCTAATCGTGCGGCTGCGGTGCGACCGACCCAAACTTGGGCCAGCACACCGGCGCCTATCAGTGCCCTGAGGAAAAAATTTGCTATCACTATATTCTCAAGTTATTTCCTTTCTCATTAAAGATGATGCTAAGAAATGGTTTAATACTCTTGCTCCTGGTCGTGTGTGTAGTCTGATGCGGCTTGAAGCTACGTCGGTATTTCCCCAAAGAGGAAGGGATGATGCAGCACAGCAGCGGTAGGTATTTCCCTCAGTGATGAAACCAAGGTTATCAAACTACTAGGAGAACCAAGCAACACAACGTAAACAACACCTGCACACAAATAACAAATCCTCGCAACCCGACGTGTAAAAGGGGTTGTCAATCCCTTTCGGGTAGCGGCGCCTAGAGATAGGCAAGCGGACGTGAGAAAATTGTAGTAGATTGATAGATCGAACGCCAAATAAAATAAATAAGAATAAATTGCAGCAAGGTATTTTTGTATTTTTGGTTTAATGGGTTGAAAATAAAAGCAAAAGAAAATAGATCGCAAAGGCAAATAATATGAGAAAGAGACCCGGAGGCCGTAGGTTTCACTAGTGGCTTCTCTCGAGAAAAATAGCAAACGGTGGGTGAACAAATTACTATTGGGAAATTGACAGAGCCTCAAATAATCATGACGATATCCAGGCAATGATCATTATATAGGCATCATGTCCAAGATTAGTAGACCGACTCCTGCCTGCATCTACTACTATTACTCCACACATCGACCGCTATCCAGCATGCATCTAGTGTATTAAGTTCATGGAGAAACAGAGTAATGCAATAAGAACGATGACATGATGTAAACAAGATCTATTTATGTAGAAATAGACCCCATCGTTTTATCCTTAGTAGCAACGATACATACGTGTCGGTTCCCCTTCTGTCACTGGGATCAAGCACCGTAAGATCGAACCCACTACAAAGCACCTCTTCCCATTGCAAGATAAATAGATCAAGTTGGCTAAACAAAACCCAAATATCAGAGAAGAAATACGAGGCTATAAGCAATCATGCATATAAGAGATCAAAGAAACTCAAATAACTTTCATGGATATAAAAAGATAGATCTGATCATAAACTCAAAGTTCATCCGATCCCAACAAACACACCGCAAAAAGAGTTACATGTTGGGAACGTAGCATGCAATTTCAAAAAAATTCCTATGCTCACGCAAGATCTATATAGGAGAAGCATAACAACGAGAGGGGGAGAGTGTGTCCACGTACCCTCATAGACCAAAAGCGGAAGCGTTAGGTTAACGCGGTTGTTGTAGTCGAACGTCTTCACGATCCAAACGATCTAGTACCGAACGTACGACACCTCCGAGTTCAGCACACCTTCAGCTCGATGAAGTCCTTCGAACTTTTGATCCAGCAGAGGGTCGAGGGAGAGTTTCGTCAGCACGGCGGCGTGGTGATGGGGATGGTGATTTGATCCGCACAGGGCTTCGCCAAAGCACTACGACGCTATGACCGGAGGAGTAAACTGTGAAGGGGGCGCCACACACGGCTAAGAGAACAATTGATGTGCTATGGGGTGCCGCCTGCCCCCGTATATAAAGGAGGGGAGGAGGAGGCCCAGTACTTCCTCCGGGGGTTCCGGTAACCCCTCGGTACTGCAGTAAAATACCCGAACCACTCGAAACCACTCTGATGTCCGAATACTACCTTCCAATATACGAATCTTTACCTCTTGACCATTTCGAGACTCCTCGTCATGTCCGTGATCTCATCCGGGACTCCGAACAAACTTCGGTCACCAAAACACATAACTCATAATACTAATCGTCATCGAACGTTAAGCATGCGGACCCTACGGGTTCGAGAACTATGTAGACATGACCGAGACACATCTCTGGTCAATAACCAATAGCGGAACCTGGATGCTCATATTGGTTCCTACATATTCTATGAAGATCTTTATCGGTCAAACCGCATGACAACATACGTCATTCCCTTTGTCATCGGTATGTTACTTGCCCGAGATTCGATCGTCGGTATCATCATACCTAGTTAAATCTCGTTACCGGCAAGTCTCTTTACTCGTTCTGTAATGCATCACCCCGTAAATAACTCATTAGTCACATTGCTTGCAAGGCTTATAGTGATGTAAATTATCGAGAGGGCCCAGAGATACCACTTCGATACTCGGAGTGACAAATCCTAATCTCGATCTATGCCAACCCAACAAATACCTTCGGAGACACCTGTAGAGTATCTTTATAATCACCTAGTTATGTTGTGATGTTTGATAGCACACAAGGTGTTCCTCCGGTATTCGGGAGTTGCATAATCTCATAGTCAGAGGAATATGTATAAGTCATGAAGAAAGCAATAGCAATAAAACTTAACGATCATTATGCTAAGCTAACGGATGGGTCTTGTCCATCACATCATTCTCTAATGATGTGATCCCGTTCATCAAATGAGAACACAATCTATGGTCAGGAAACTTTAGCTATCTTTGATTAACGAGCTAGTCAAGTAGAGGCATACTAGGGACACTCTGTTTGTCTATGTATTCACACATGTACTAAGTTTCCGGTTAATACAATTCTAGCATGAATAATAAACATTTATCATGATATAAGGAAATATAAATAACAACTTTATTATTGCCTCTAGGGCATATTTCCTTCAGTCTCCCACTTGCACTAGAGTCAATAATCTAGATTACATCGTAATGATTCTAACACCCATGGAGTCTTGGAGCTGATCATGTTTTGCTCATGGAAGAGGCTTAGTCAATAGGTCTGCAACATTCAGATCCATATGTATTTTGCAAATCTCTATGTCTCCCTCCTTGACGTGATCGCGGATGGAATTGAAGCGTCTCTTGATGTGTTTGGTTCTCTTGTGAAATCTGGATTCCTTCGCCAAGGCAATTGCTCCAGTATTGTCACAAAAGATTTTCATTGGACCCGATGCACTAGGTATTACACCTAGATCAGATATGAACTCCTTCATCCAGACTCCTTCATTTGCTGCTTCCGAAGCAGCTATGTATTCTGATTCACACGTAGATCCTGCCACGACGCTCTGCTTGGAACTGCACCAACTGACAGCTCCACCATTCAATATAAACACGTATCCGGTTTGTGACTTAGAGTCATCCAGATCAGTGTCAAAGCTTGCATCGACTTAACCATTTACGACAAGCTCTTTGTCACCTCCATAAACGAGAAACATATCCTTAGTCCTTTTCAGGTATTTCAAGACGTTCTTGACCGCTGTCCAGTGATCCACTCCTGGATTACTTTGGTACCTCCCTGCTAAACTTATAGCAAGGCACACATCAGGTCTGGTACACAACATTGCATACATGATAGAACCTATGGCTGAGGCATAGGGAATGGCTTTCATTTTCTCTCTATCTTCTGTAGTGGTCGAGCATTGAGTCTGACTGAACTTCACATCTTGTAACACAGGCAAGAACCCTTTCTTTGACTGATCCATTTTGAACTTCTTCAAAACTTTATCAAGGTATGTGCTTTGTGAAAGTCCAATCAAGCGTCTTGATCTATCTCTATAGATCTTGATGCCCAATATATAAGAAGCTTCACCGAGGTCTTTCATTGAAAAATTCTTATTCAAATATCCTTTTATGCTATCTAGAAATTCTATATCATTTCCAATCAACAATATGTCATCCACATATAATATCAGAAATGCTATAGAGCTCCCACTCACTTTCTTGTAAATACAGGCTTCTCCAAAAGTCTGTATAAAACCATATGCATTCATCACACTATCAAAGCATATATTCCAACTCCGAGATGCTTGCACCTGTCCATAAATGGATCACTGGAGCTTGCACACTTTGTTAGCACCTTTAGGATCGACAAAACCTTATGGTTGCATCATATACAACTCTTCTTTAAGAAAACCAATAAGGAATGCAGTTTTGACATCCATTTGCCAAATTTCATAATCATAAAATGCGGCAATTGCTAACATGATTTGGACAGACTTAAGCATCGCTATGGGTGAGAAGGTCTCATCATAGTCAACTCCTTGAACTTGTCAAAAACCTTTCGTAACAAGTCGAGCTTTGTAGACAGTAACATTACCGTCAGCGTCGGTCTTCTTCTTGAAGATCCATTTATTCTCTATGGCTTGCCGATCATCGGGCAAGTCAACCAAAGTCCACACTTTGTTCTCATACATGGATCTCATCTCAGATTTCATGTCCTCAAGCCATTCCGCGGAATCTGGGCTCATCATCGCTTCCTCATAGTTTGTAGGTTCGTCATGGTCTAGTAACATGACTTCCAGAACAGGATTACCGTACCACCCAGGTGCGGACCGTACTCTGGTTGACCTACGAGGTTCGGTAGTAACTTGATCTGAAGTTTCATGATCATCATCATTAACTTCTTCACTAATTGGTGTAGGTATCACTGGAACTGATTTCTGTGATGAACTACTTTCCAATTCGGGAGAAGGTACAATTACCTCATCAAGTTCTACTTTCCTCCCACTCACTTCTTTCTAGAGAAACTCCTTCTCTAGAAAGGATCCATTCTTAGCAACGAATATCTTGCCTTCGGATCTGTGATAGAAGGTGTACCCAACAGTTTCCTTTGGGTATCCGCATTTCTCCAATTTGGGTTCAAGCTTATCAGGTTGAAGCTTTTTCACATAAGCATCGCAGCCCCTAACTTTAAGAAGGGACAGCTTGGGTTTCTTGCCAAACCATAGTTCATATGGTGTCGTCTCAACGGATTTAGATGGTGACCTATTTAACGTGAATGCAGCCGTCTCTAAAGCATAACCCCAAAACGATAGTGGTAAATTGGTAAGAGACATCATAGATCGCACCATATCTAATAAAGTACGGTTACAACATTCAGACACACCATTACACTGTGGTGTTCCAAGTGGCGTGAGTTGCGAAACTATTCCACATTGTTTCAAATGAAGACCAAACTCATAACTCAAATATTCACCTCCACGATCAGATCATAGAAACTTTATTTTATTGTTACGATGATTTTCCACTTCACTATGAAATTCTTTGAACTTTTCAAATGTTTCAGACTTATGTTTCATTAAGTAGATATACCCATATCTGCTCAAATCATCTGTGAAGGTCAGAAAATAATGATACCCGCCGCGAGCCTCAACACTGATCGGACCGCATACATCAGTATGTATTATTTCCAATAAGTCAGTTGCTCGCTCCATTGTTCCGGAGAACGGAGTCCTAGTCATCTTGGCCATGAGGCATGGTTCGCAAGCATCAAGTGATTCATAATCAACTGATTCCAAAAGCCCATCAGCATCGAGTTTCTTCATGTGCTTTACACCAATATGACCTAAACGGCAGTGCCACAAATAAGTTGCACTATCATTACTAACTTTGATCTTTTGGCTTCAATATTATGAATATGCGTATCACTATGATCGCGATTCAACAAAAATAGACCACTCATCAAGGGTGCATGACCATAAAAGATATTACACATATAAATAGAACAACCATTATTCTCTAATTTAAATGAATAACCGTCTCGCATCAAACAAGATCCAGATATAATCTTCATGCTCAACGCTGGCACCAAATAACAATTATTTAGGTCTAAAACTAATCCCGAAGGTAGATGTAGAGGTAGCGTGCCGATGGCGATCACATCGACTTTGGAACCATTTCCCATGCGCATCGTCACCTCGTCCTTAGCCAATCTTTGTTTAATCCGTAGCCCCTGTTTCGAGTTGCTAATATGAGCAATAGAACCAGTATCAAATACCTAGGCGTACTACGAGCATTAGTAAGGTACACATCAATAACATGTATATCAAATAGACCTTTCACTTTGCCATCCTTATCCGCCAAATACTTGGGGCAGTTCCGCTTCCAGTGACTAGTCCCTTTGTAGTAGAAGCACTCAGTTTCAGGCCTAGGTCTAGACTTGGGCTTCTTCCCGGGAGTAGCAACTTGCTTGCTATTCTTTTTGAAGTTCCCCTTCTTTCCTTTGCCCTTCTTCTTGAAACTAGTGGTCTTGTTAACCATCAACACTTGATGCTCCTTCTTGATTTCGACCTCCGCAGCCTTTAGCATCGCGAAGAGCTTGGGAATTGTCTTTTCCATCCCTTGCATATTATAGTTCATCATGAAGCCTTTATAGCTTGGTGGCAGTGATTGAAGAACTCTGTCAATGTCACTATCATCAGGAAGATTAACTCCCAGCTGAGTCAAGTGGTTATGGTACCCAGACATTCTGAGTATGTGTTCACTGACAGAACTGTTCTCCATCTTGCAGCTATAGAACTTGTTGGAGACATCATATCTCTCAACTCGGGAATTTGCTTGAAATATTAACTTCAACTCCTGGAACATCTCATATGCTCCATGATGTTCAAAACATCTTTGAAGTCCCGATTCTAGCCGTAAATCATGGCACACTGAACTATCGAGTAGTCATGAGCTTTAGTCTGCCAGACGTTCATAACGTCCGGAGTTGCTCCTGCAGCGGGCCTTGCACCTAGCGGTGCTTACAGGACGCAATTCTTCTGTGCAGCAATGAGGATAATCCTCAAGTTATGGACCCAGTCCGTGTAGTTGCTAGCATCATCTTTCAAGTTAGCTTTCTCTAGGAACACATTAAAATTCAAGGGAACGGTAGCACGGGCCATTGATCTACAACAACATAGATATGCAAAAACTATCAGGTACTAAGTTCATGATAAATTAAAGTTCAATTAATCATATTACTTAAGAACTCCCACTTAGATAGACATCCCGCTAGTCATCTAAATGATCACGTGATCCATATCGACTAAACCATGTCTGATCATCACGTGAGATGGAGTAGTTTTCAATGGTGAAGATCTCTATCTTGATCATATCTACTATATGATTCACGTTCGACCTTTCGGTCTCAGTGTTCCATGCATATGCTAGGCTCGTCAAGTTTAACCCGAGTATTCTGCACATGCAAAACTGGCTTGCACCCGTTGTATGTGAACGTAGAGCTTATCACACCCGATCATCACGTGGTGTCTCATCATGACGAACTTTAGCAACGGTGCATACTCAGGGAGAACACTTATACCTTGAAATTTAGTGAGGGATCATCTTATAATGCTACCGCCGTACTAAGCAAAATAAGATGCATAAAAGATAAACATCACATGCAATCAAAATATGTGACATGATATGGCCATCATCATCTTGTGCCTTTGATCCCCATCTCCAAAGCACCGTCATGATCTCCATCGTAACCGGCTTCACACCTTGATCTCCATCATAGCGTCGTTGTCGTCTCGCCTACTATTGCTTCTACAACTATCGCTACCGCATAGTGATAAAGTAAAGCAATTACATGGCGATTGCATTTAATACAATAAAGCGACAACCATAAGGCTCCTGCCAGTTGCTGATAACTTTTACAAAACATGATCATCTCATACAATAAATTATATCGCATCATGTCTTGACCATATCACATCACAACATGCCCTGCAAAAACAAGTTAGACGTCCTCTACTTTGTTGTTGCAAGTTTTACGTGGCTGCTACGGGCTTCTAGCAAGAACCGTTCTTACCTACGCATCAAAACCACAACGATTTTTTGTCAAGTGTGTTGTTTCAACCTTCAACAAGGATCGGCCGTAGTCAAACTCGACTCAACTAAAGTTGGAGAAACAGACACCCGCCAGCCACCTGTGTGCAAAGCACGTTGGTATAACCGGTCTCATGAATGTGGTTATGTAATGTTGGTCCGGGCGGCTTCATCCAACAATACCGCCGAATCAAAGTAAGACATTGGTTGTAAGCAGTATGACTATGATCGCCCACAACTCTTTGTGTTCTACTCGTGCATATCATCTACGCATAGACCTAGCTCGGATGCCACTGTTGGGAACGTAGCATGCAATTTCAAAAAAATTCCTATGCTCACGCAATAGGAGAAGCATAGCAACGAGAGGGGGAGAGTGTGTCCACGTACGCTCGTAGACAGAAAACGAAAGCGTTAGGTTAACGCGGTTGATGTAGTCGAACGTCTTCACGATCCAACCGATCTAGTACCGAACGTACGGCACCTCCGAGTTCAGCACACGTTCAGCTCGATGACGTCCCTCGAACTTTTGATCCAGCAGAGGGTCGAGGGAGAGATCTGTCAGCACGACGGCGCAGTGACGGTGATGGTGATGTGATCCGCGCAGGGCTTCGCCTAAGTACTACGACACTATGACCGGAGGAGTACATTGTGGAGGGGGGCACCGCACATGGCTAAGAGAACAATTGATGTGCTATGGGGTGCCCCCTTGCCCCCGTATATAAAGGAGGGGAGGAGGAGGCCGGCCACAAGGGGGCGCGCCATGGGGGGGGAGTCCTACTAGGACTCCACTCCTAGTAGGATTCACCCCCCCTTTTTTCCTTTCTTACCGGAGGGGAAAAGGAAGGAGAGGGAGAGGGAGAGGGAAAGGGGGGCGCCGCCCCTCCCCCTAGTCCAATTCAGACTGCCATGGGGGGAGGGGGGGCGGTCACCCCTTGTGGCCCTCCTCTCTCTCCACTAAGGCCCATGTAGGCCCGGTACTTCCTCCGGGGGTTCCGGTAACCCCTCGGTACTCCGGTAAAATACCTGAACCACTCGAAACCACTCTGATGTCCGAATACTACCTTCCAATATACGAATCTTTACCTCTTGACCATTTCGAGGCTCCTCGTCATGTCCATGATCTCATCCGGGACTCCGAACAAACTTCGGTCACCAAAACACATAACTCATAATACTAATCGTCATCGAACGTTAAGCGTGCGGACCCTATGGGTTCGAGAACTATGTAGACATGACCGAGACACATCTCTGGTCAATAACCAATAGCGGAACCTGGATGCTCATATTGGTTCCTACATATTCTATGAAGATATTTATCGGTCAAACCGCATGACAACATACGTCATTCCCTTTGTCATCGGTATGTTACTTGCCCGAGATTCGATCATCGGTATCATCATACCTAGTTAAATCTCGTTACCGGCAAGTCTCTTTACTCGTTCTGTAATGCATCATCCTGTAAATAAATCATTAGTCACATTGCTTGCAAGGCTTATAGTGATGTGCATTATCGAGAGGGCCCAGAGATACCTCTCCGATACTCAAAGTGACAAATCCTAATCTTGATCTTTGCCAACCCAACGAACACCTTCGGAGACACCTGTAGAGCATCTTTATAATCACCCAATTACGTTGTGACGTTTGATAGCACACAAGGTGTTCCTCCGGTATTCGGGAGTTGCATAATCTCATAGTCAGAGGAATATGTATAAGTCATGAAGAAAGCAATAGCAATAAAACTTAACGATCATTATGCTAAGCTAACGGATGGGTCTTGTCCATCACATCATTCTCTAATGATGTGATCCCGTTCATCAAATGACAACACATGTCTATGGTCAGGAAACTTAACCATCTTTGATTAACGAGCTAGTCAAGTAGAGGCATACTAGGGACACTCTGTTTGTCTATGTATTCACACATGTACTAAGTTTCCGGTTAATACAATTCTAGTATGAATAATAAACATTTATTATGATATAAGGAAATATAAATAACAACTTTATTATTGCCTCTAGGGCATATTTCCTTCAGTATCCCACTTGCACTAGAGTTAATAATCTAGATTACATAGTAATAATTCTAACACCCATGGAGTATTGGTGCTGATCATGTTTTGCTCGTGGAAGAGGCTTAGTCAACGGGTTTGCAACATTCAGATCCATACGTATTTTGCAAATCTCTATGTCTTCCTCCTAGACTTGATCGCAGATGGAATTGAAGCGTCTCTTGATGTGTTTGGTTCTCTTGTGAAATCTGGATTCCTTCGCCAAGGCAATTGCTCCAGTATTGTCACAAAAGATTTTCATTGGACCCGATGCACTAGGTATTACACCTAGATCGGATATGAACTCCTTCATCTAGACTCCTTCATTTGCTGCTTCCGAAGCAGCTATGTATTCCGCTTCACACGTAGATCCCGCCACGACGCTCTGCTTGGAACTGCACCAGCTGACAGCTCGACCATTCAATATAAATACGTATCCGGTTTTGACTTAGAGACATCTGGATCAGTGTCAAAGCTTGCATCGACATAACCATTTACGACAAGCTCTTTGTCACCTCCATAAACAAGAAACATATCCTTAGTCTTTTTCAGGTATTTCAGGATGTTCTTGACCGCTGTCCAGTGATCCACTCCTGGATTACTTTGGTACCTCCCTGCTAAACTTATAGCAAGGCACACATCAGGTCTGATACACATCTTGGCATACATGATAGAACCTATGGTGAGGCATAGGGAATGACTTTCATTTTCTCTCTATCTTCTGTAGTGGTAGGGCATTGAGTCTGACTAAACTTCACACCTTGTAACACAGGCAAGAACCCTTTCTTTGACTGATCCATTTTGAACTTCTTCAAAACTTTATCAAGGTATGTGCTTTGTGAAAGTCCAATCAAGTGTCTTGATATATCTCTATAGATCTTGGTGCCCTATATATAAGCAGCTTCACCGAGGTCTTTCATTGAAAAAATATTATTCAAATATCCTTTTATGCTATCCAGAAATTCTATATCATTTCCAATCAACAATATTTCATCCACATATAATATCAGAAATGCTATAGAGCTCCCACTCACTTTCTTGTAAATACTGGCTTCTCCAAAAGTCTATATAAAACCATATGCTTTCATCACACTATCAAAGCGTATATTCCAACTCTGAGATGCTTGCACCTGTCCATAAATGGATCGCTGGAGCTTGCACACTTTGTTAGCACCTTTAGGATCGACAAAACCTTATGGTTGCATCATATACAACTCTTCTTTAAGAAAACCAATAAGGAATGCAGTTTTGACATCCATTTGCCAAATTTCATAATCATAAAATGCGGCAATTGCTAACATGATTTGGACAGACTTAAGCGTCGCTATGGGTGAGAAGGTCTCATCATAGTCAACTCCTTGAACTTGTCGAAAACCTTTCATAACAAGTCGAGCTTTGTAGACAGTAACATTACCGTCAGCGTCGGTCTTCTTCTTGAAGATCCATTTATTCTCTATGGCTTGCCGATCATCGGGCAAGTCAACCAAAGTCCACACTTTGTTCTCATACATGGATCTCATCTCAGATTTCATGTCCTCAAGCCATTCCACGGAATCTGGGCTCATCATCGCTTCCTCATAGTTTGTAGGTTCGTCATGGTCTAGTAACATGACTTCCAGAACAGGATTACCGTACCACCCAGGTGCAGACCGTACTCTGGTTGACCTACGAGGTTCGGTAGTAATTTGATCTGAAGTTTCATGATCATCATCATTAACTTCTTCACTAATTGGTGTAGGTATCACTGGAACTGATTTCTATGATGAACTACTTTCCAATTTGGGAGAAGGTACAATTACCTCATCAAGTTCTACTTTCCTCCCACTCACTTCTTTCGAGAGAAACTCCTTCTCTAGAAAGGATCCATTCTTAGCAACGAATATCTTGCCTTCAGATCTGTGATAGAAGGTGCACCCAACAGTTTCCTTTGGGTATCCTATGAAGACGCTTACCAGGTTGAAGCTTTTTCACATAAGTATTGCAGCCCCAAACTTTAAGAAAGGACAGCTTGGGTTTCTTGCCAAACCATAGTTCATATGGTGTCGTCTCAACGGATTTAGATGGTGCCGTATTTAACATGAATGTAGCCGTCTCTAAAGCGTAACCCCAAAATGATAGTGGTAAATCGGTAAGAGACATCATAGATCGCACCATATCTAATAAAGTACGGTTACAACGTTCGGACACACCATTACGCTGTGGTGCTCCAGGTGGCGTGAGTTGCGAAACTATTCCACATTGTTTCAAATGAAGACCACACTCATAACTCAAATATTCACCTCCATGATCAGATCGTAGAAACTTTATTTTCTTGTTATGATGATTTTCCACTTCACTCTGAAATTGTTCAAACTTTTCAAATGTTTCAGACTTATGTTTCATTAAGTAGATATACCCACATTTGCTCAAATCATCTATGAAGGTCAAAAAAATAACGATATCCGCCGCGAGCCTCAACACTGATCGGACCGCATACATTAGTATGTATTATTTCCAATAAGTCAGCTGCTCCCTCCATTGTTCCGGAGAATGAAGTCTTAGTCATCTAGCCCATGAGGCATGGTTCGCAAGCATCAAGTGATTCATAATAAAGTGATTCCGAAAGCCCATCAGCATGGAGTTTCTTCATGCGCTTTACACCAATATGACCTAAACGGCAGTGCCACAAATAAGTTGCACTATCATTACTAACTTTGCATCTTTTGGCTTCAATATTATGAATATGTGTATCACTACGATCGAGATTCAACAAAAATAGACCACTCCTCAAGGGTGCATGACCATAAAAGATATTACTCATATAAATAGAACAACCATTATTCTCTGATTTAAATGAATAACCATCTCGCATCAAACAAGATCCAGATATAATGTTCATGCTCAACGCTGGAACGAAATAACAATTATTTGGGTCTAAAACTAATCCTGAAGGTAGATGCAGAGGCAGCGTTCCGACGGCGATCACATCGACTTTGGAACCATTTCCCATGCGCATCATCACCTCGTCCTTAGCCAATCTTCGTTTAATCTGTAGCCCGTGTTTCGAGCTGCAAATATGAGCAATAGAACCAGTATCAAATACCCAGGCGCTACTACGAGCATTAGTAAGGTACACATCAATAACGTGTATATCAAATATACCTTTCACTTTGCCATACTTCTTATCCGCCAAATACTTGGGATAGTTCCGCTTCCAGTGACCAGTCCCTTCATAGTAGAAGCACTCAGTTTCAGGCTTAGGTCCAGACTTGGGCTTCTTCCCGGGAGTAGCAACTTGCTTGCTATTCTTTTTGAAGTTCCCCTTCTTTCCTTTGCCCTTTTTCTTTAAACTAGTGGCCTTGTTAACCATCAACACTTGATGCTCCTTCTTGATTTCTACCTCCGCAGCCTTTAGCATCGCGAAGAGCTCGGGAATTGTCTTTTCCATCCCTTGCATATTATAGTTCATCACGAAGCCTTTATAGCTTGGTGGCAGTGATTGAAGAAACCTGTCAATGACACTATCATCAGGAAGATTAACTCCCAGCTGAGTCAAGTGGTTATGGTACCCAGACATTCTGAGTATGTGTTCACTGACAGAACTGTTCTCCTCCATCTTGCAGCTATAGAACTTGTTGGAGACATCATATCTCTCAACTCGGGCATTTGCTTGAAATAATAACTTCAACTCCTGGAACATCTCATATGCTCCATGGTGTTCAAAACGTCTTTGAAGTCCCGATTCTAAGCCGTAAAGCATGGCACACTGAACTATCGATTAATCATCAGCTTTAGTCTGCCAGACGTTCATAACATCCGGAGTTGCTCCTACAGCGGGCCTTGCACCTAGCGGTGCTTCAAGGACGTAATTCTTCTGTGCAGCAATGAGGATAATCCTCAAGTTACGGACCCAGTCCGTGTAGTTGCTACCATCATCTTTCAACTTAGCTTTCTCTAGGAACGGTAGCATGGGCCATCGATCTACAACAACATCGTTATGCAAAAACTATCAGGTACTAAGTTCATGATAAATTAAAGTTCAATTAATCATATTACTTAAGAACTCCCACTTAGATAGACATCCCTCTAGTCATCTAAATGATCATGTGATCCATATCAACTAAACCATGTCCGATCATCACGTGAGATGGAGTAGTTTTCAGTGGTGAACATCTCTATGTTGATCATATCTACTATATGATTCACGTTCGTCCTTTCGGTCTCAGTGTTCCGAGGCCATATCTGCATATGCTAGGCTCGTCAAGTTTAACCCAAGCACTCTGCACGTTCAAAACTGGCTTGCACCTGTTGTATGTGAACGTAGAGCTTATCACACCCGATCATCACGTGGTGTCTCGGCACGACGAACTGTAGGAACGGTGCATACTCAGGGAGAACACTTATACCTTGAAATTTAGTGAGGCATCATCTTATAATGCTACCACCGTACTAAGAAAAATAAGATGCATAAAAGATAAACATCACATGCAATCAAAATATGTGACATGATATGGCCATCATCATCTTGTTCCTTTGATCTCCATCTCCAAAGCACCGTCATGATGTCCATCGTCACCGGGTTGACACCTTGATCTCATCGTTGCGTCGTTGTCGTCTCGCCAACTATGGCTTCTACAACTATCGCTACCGCATAGTGATAAAGTAAAGCAATTACATGGCGATTGCATTTAATACAATAAAGCGACAACCATAAGGCTCCTGCCAGTTGCCGATAACTTTTACAAAACATGATCATCTCATACAATAAATTATATCGCATCATGTCTTGACCATATCACATCACAACATGCCCTGCAAAAGCAAGTTAGACGTCCTCTACTTTGTTGTTGCAAGTTTTACGTGGCTGCTACGGGCTTCTAGCAAGAACCGTTCTTACCTATGCATCAAAACCACAATGATTTTTCATCAAGTGTGTTGTTTTAACCTTCAACAAGGACCGGTCGTAGTCAAACTCGATTCAACTAAAGTTGGAGAAACAGACACCCGCAAGCCACCCGTGTGCAAATCACGTTAGTAGAACCGGTCTCATGAACGTGGTCATGTAATGTTGGTCCGGGCCGCTTCGTCCAACAATACCGCCGAATCAAAGTAAGACGTTGGTGGTAAGCAGTATGACTATTATAGCCCACAACTCTTTGTGTTCTACTCGTGCATATCATCTACACATAGACCTGGCTCGGATGCCACTGTTGGGAACGTAGCATGCAATTTAAAAAAAATCCTACACTCACGCAAGATCTATCTAGGAGAAGCATAGCAACGAGAGGGGGTGAGTGTGTCCATGTACCCTCGTAGACCGAAAGCGAAAGCGTTAGGTTAACGAGGTTGATGTAGTCGAACGTCTTCACAATCCAACCGATCTAGTACCGAACGTACGACTCTTCCAAGTTCAGCACACATTCAGCTCGATGATGTCCCTCAAACTTTTGATCCAGCAGAGGGTCGAGGGATAGTTCCGTTAGCACGACGGCGTGGTGACGGTGATGGTGATGTGATCCGTGCAGGGCTTCGCCTAAGTACTACGACGCTATGACCGGAGGAGTACACTGTGGAGGGGGGGCACCGCACACGGCTAAGAGAACAATTGATGTGCTATGGGGTGCCCCATGCCCCAGTATATAAAGGAGGGGAGGAGGAGGCCGGCCACAAGGGGGCGCGCCATGGGGGGGAGTCCTATCCACTCCTAGTAGGATTCGGCCCCCTTTTTCCTTTCTTCCGGAGGGGAAAAGGAAGAGAGGGAGAGGGAGAGGGAAAGGGGGCGCCGCCCCCTCCCCCTAGTCCAATTCGGACTGCCATGGGGGGCACCCCTTGTGGCCCTCCTCTCTCTCCACTAAGGCCCATGTAGGCCCAGTACTTCCTCCGGGGGTTCCGGTAACCCCTCGGTACTCCGGTAAAATACCCGAACCACTCGAAACCACTCTGATGTCCGAATACTACCTTCCAATATACGAGTCTTTACCTCTTGACCATTTCGAGACTCCTCGTCATGTCCGTGATCTCATCCGGGACTCCTTCGTGATGGTGTCTAGATTGGATCTGGTGGTTCTGGACTCTGCGGCGGCTGGAATTGATTTTCGTCGACTCCCTAGGGTTTCTGGAATATTGTGGTATTTGTAGAGAAAAGAGGCGGTCCGGGGGGCACCCGAGGTGGGCACAACCCATCAGGGCGCTGCCTTGGCCCATTGGGTGTCTTCTGGTCCATAAAAAGTCTCCGTGAAGTTTCGTTGCATTTGGACTCCGTTTGGTATTGAATTCCTACGATGTAAAAAACATGCAGAAAACAGCAACTGGCACTTGGCACTATGTCAATAGGTTAGTACCAAAAAGTGAGATAAAATGACTATAAAATGATTATAAAACATCCAAGATTGATAATATAACAACATAGAACAATAAAAAATTATAGATACATTGGAGACGTATCAGCATCCCCAAGATTAACTCCTGCTCGTCCTTGAGTAGGTAAGTGATAAAACAGAATTTTTGATGTGGAATGCTGCCTAACATGTCATATCATATTCTTTTCTTTATAGCATGGACATTTGGACTTTTATAGGATTCAAAGCAATAGTCTAGTTTTGACATGATGACTTAAATACTCAAGCATATCAACAAGTAACCATGTCTTTCAAAATATCAACGCTAAAATAAGTTATGCCTAGCCCATCATGCTCAATCATTGATCCATTCATGAAACACACTTGCATATTAGCTACACCCAATACTCAAGTACGATCATATTTCCCCCTAGTTGGTGCTTTTATAAGAGAAGATGGAGAGTCAAATGCAAAAATAAAAATTGCATAAAGTAAAAGAAAGGCCCTTCGCAGAGGGAAGTAGGGATTTGTAGAGGTGCCAGAGCAAAGCGAAAAACTTAGAGATAAGAACATTTTGGGAGGTGTGCCTTTCCCACCAACGAAAATGACTTAGAGTTCCCAACACTTTCCATGCTAGATATATCATAGGCGGTTCCTAAACAGAAAATAAAGTTTATTCCTTTTTCCACCATACTTTCACTTTCCATGGCTAGCCGTATCCACGGTTGCCTTGCATACCAACACTTTCCAAGGAATTTATTATTTGACAACATAAAGTAAATTCATTTTTCATTTCGGGACTGGGCATCCCTAATACCTTTGCCTTACTCTCGTGCAATGACAAGTGAATAAACACTCATCATGAGAATAACACATCTAGCATGGAAAATATTAGACACCCCTCACCGTTCCGCGAGCAGTACGAACACACGAAAGAGAAGTTTATTTTGAAAATTAGAGATGGAGCATACAAATTTGCTTAGAATGGCAAAAGAATACCACATATAGGTAGATATTGTGGTCTCATGTGGCAAAACTGGTTTAAAGGATTTTGGATGCACAAGTAGTGATCATACTTAGTGCAAAATGTAGGCTAGCAAAAGATTGAGAAGCGACCAATCAAGAAACGGATAATCTCATAAGCGGGAATTAAGCGTAATTAACACCAAATAATGCACCACAAGTAGGATGTAATTTCATTGCATGACTATTGACTTTCGTGCTTGCATAGGGAATCACAAACCATAACAACAATATTCTTACTAAAGCACAATTACTCATCAACATGACTCACATATCACATCATCATATCTCAAAACTATTACAAGGAATCAAGTTTATTTTGTCCAATGATCTTCATGAAAGTTTTTATTATATCCTTCTTGGATATCTATCACTTTGGGACTAATTTTCATGTGTTGCTTTTGATAAGCTCAAACAAATATAAGTGAAGATCATGAGCATAATTTTCATGTGAAGCAAAAGAGAATTTCTTGAAAATTTTACTAACTCTCAAATAAATCTAAGTGAAGCAAGAGAGCATTTCTTCAAAAATAACTAAGCACACCGTGCTCAAAAGGATATAAGTGAAGCACTAGAGCAAATCCATAGGTCATAAAAATTTAAGTGAAGCATAGAGAGCTATTCTAACAAGTCATGGCATAATTTTGCCTCTCTCAAATAGGTGTGTCCAGCTAGGATTCATCTTAAAACAAAAAATAAAACAAGCAAAGACTCATATCATACAAGATGCTCCAAGAAAAACACATAGTATGTGATGAATAAAAATATAGCTTCGAGTAAAATACCGATGGTCGTTAGAAGAAAGAGGGGATGCCACTCGGGGCATCCCCAAGCTTAGTTGCTTGCTCTCTTTGGATAATAGCTTGGGATGTCGGGGCATCCCCAACCGTAGGCTCTTATTACTCCTTATTCCTTCATCCATCGTAAGATAACCCAAAACTTGAAAACTTCAATCACACAAAACTCAACAAAACCTTCGTGAGATCCGTTAGTATAAGAAAGCGAATCACTACTATAAGTACTGTATCAAACCAATTCATATTTTATTCTTGCATTATATCTACTGTATTCCAACTTTTCTATGGCAAAAACTCATCAAATAAAACCATAGAATCATCAAAACAAGCACACAACGCAAAGAAAACAGAATATGTCAAAACAGAATAGTCTGCAGTAATCTGACTATTTCGAATACTTATGTAACTCCAAAATTTTTGAAAAATTAGGACGGCCTGAGACATTTGTATATTAATCTTCTGCAAAAAAATTGTATTTTAGCACGCCCTGGTTAAAAATGAGAATTGTTTTCGTGAGCGCAAAAGTTTCTGTTTTTCAGCAAGATCAAACAACTATCACCCAAGAAGATCCTAAAGGCTTTGCTTGGCACAAACACTAATTAAAACACAAAAAGACACAATCATAACAGTAGCATAATTGTGCAAACACTCAAGAACAGAAAGCAAAAAGCAAAAATAAATTTTATTCATTGGGTTGCCTCCCAACAAGCGCTATAGTTTTACGCCCTTAGCTAGGCATAAAGCAAATGATCTAAGTTTTGCCATCCTTGTTTCGAGATCCATAGGATGCTCTCAGGATTGATTCATATGGTTTCCTAATTCTTGTTCTAGGAAAGTGTTCCATACCCTTCCTTAACGGAAATTGGAACTTAATATTGCCTTCTTTCATATCAATCACGGCACCAATTGTGCGTAAGAACGGTCTACCAAGAATAATTGGCAAGACGGATTGCAATCAATATCAAGAACAATAAAATCTATGGACACATAATTCCTATTTGCAAGAATAAGAACATCAGTAATTCTTCCCATAGGCTTTTTAATAGTAGAATCCGCCAAGTGCAAATTTAAAGAGAATTCTTCAATATCGGTAAGACCAAGCGCATCACATAAAGATTTCGGAATTGTAGAAACACTAGCACCCAAGTCACACAAAGCAAAACACTCATTATTTTTTATCTTGACTTTGATATTAGGTTCCCATTCATCATGCAATTTTCTCGGAATTGAAACTTCTAATTCCAACTTTTCTTCAAAAGCTTTCATCATAGCATCAACAATATGTTTAGTAAAAGCTTTATTTTGTTCATAGGCATGGGGTGAATTTATCATGGATTGCAACAAAGAAATACAGTCAATCAAAGAGCAACTATCATAATTAAAGTCTTTGTAATCCAAAAGAGTGGGCACATCACTACTTAAAGTCTTGACCTCTTCAATCCCACTTTTATCAATTTTCTCAACAAGATTTTCACCCTCCGAATTATCGGGACACCTTCTAGCTAAAGTGGACTCTTCTCCAGTCCCTTTTTCATCAATCTTAACTTTACTAAATAAGGAATCAATAGAAGAAACACCAATCATTTTAAGATCTTCATCACTTTTATGAAAGCAATCACTAGAAAACACTTTTTCTAAAAATTCTCTTCTAGCTCTAAGCATAGCGGTTCTTTTCTTACTTTCATCCATAGAAACATAAAGAGGTTTAATTGATTTCTCAACTTTAGGCACAAAAAGTTTCATCTTGAGATTTTCAACATCACGAGAAATTCTATCAACACTTCTAGACAAATCATCAACCTTATTCAACTTTTCTTCTATGGAAGTGTTGAAAACTTTTTGCGTGTTGATAAATTCTTTAATATTATTCTCAAGATCAGAGGTGTTCCTATTATTATTACAAGATTGATTTCCATAGGAATTACCATAATTATTAGAGGAATTACTATGAAAAGGCCTAGGATTAAAATTACCTCTATAAGCATTATTATTGAAATTATTTCATGAGATAAAATTCACATCTATGGCATCACTATTTTGCTCAATCAAAGTAGACAAAGGCATATCATGAAAATCAATAGGAGCACTTTTACTCGCAACCAATTTCATAAGAGCATCAACTTTTTCACTCAAAGAAGAAATTTCTTCAACCGAATTAACATTTTTACTAGTAGGAGATCTTTTGGTATGCCATTGTGAATAATTTGCCATAATATTATCAAGCAATTTGGTGGCTTCACCCAAAGTAATTCCATAAAAGTACCACCCGCGGCGGAATCTAAAAGATTACGAGAAACAAAATTCAACCCCGCATAAATTTTTTGTATGATCATCCAAAGATTTGACCCATGAGTTGGGCAATTCCTTAGCATCATTTTCATCCTTTCCCAAGATTGTGCAACATGCTCATGTTCAAGTTGCTTGAAATTTATGATCTAGGTTCTAAGGGAAATAATTTTTGCGGGCGGAAAATACTAAGTCATAAAAGCATCTTTGCACTTATTTCAAGAATCGATACTATTGCGAGGCAAAGAAGAGAACCAAATTTTTGCAGAATCTCGCAAAGAAAACGGAAATAATTTCATCTTCACAACATCTTGTCCACATCTTTTTCTTTTGCATATCGCATAATTCCACGAAGGTATTAAGATGGGACGCGGCATCCTCATTAGGAGTATCGGAAAATTGATCTTTCATAACAAGATTCAGCAAAGCAGTATTAATATCACAAGACTCCGCACTAGTGGTGGGAGGAGCAATAGGAGTGCCAATAAAATCATTGTTGTTGGTATTTGAGAAATCACACAATTTGGTGTTCTCTTGAGTCATGATGACTACGCAACAAGATTGCACTAAAAAACAGATCCGACAAGAAAATGGCGAATGAAAAAGAGGGCGAATAAAACGGCAAATTTTTGTGAAGTGGGGGAGAGGAAAACGAGAGGCAAATGGCAAATAAAGTAAATTTCGAGGAGATGAGATTTGTGATTAGGAACATGGTATATGTTGAAGATCCTCCCCGGCAACGGCGCCAGAAATTCCTTTTGATGCGGCTTGAAGCTACGTCGGTATTTCCCCAAAGAGGAAGGGATGATGCAGCACATCAGCGGTAGGTATTTCCCTCAGTGATGAAACCAAGGTTATCGAACCAGTAGGAGAACCAAGCAACACAACATAAACAGCACCTGCACATAAATAACAAATCCTCGCAACCCGACGTGTAAAAGGGGTTGTCAATACCTTTCGGGTAGTGGCGCCTAGAGATAGGCAAACGGACATGAGGAAATTGTAGTAGATTGATAGATCGAACGCCAAATAAAATAAATAAGAATAAATTGCAGCAAGGTATTTTTGTATTTTTGGTTTAATAGATCTGAAAATAAAAGCAAAGGAAAATAGACCGCAAAGGCAAATAATATGAGAAAGAGACACGGGGGCCGTAGGTTTCACTAGTGGCTTCTCTCGAGAAAAACAACAAACGGTGGGTAAACAAATTACTGTTGGGCAATTGATAGAACTTCAAATAATGATGACGATATCCAGGCAATGATCATTATATAGGCATCACGTCCAAGATTAGTAGACCGACTCCTGCCTGCATCTACTACTATTAGTCCACACATCGACCGCTATCCAGCATGCATCTAGTGTATTAAGTTCATGGAGAAACGGAGTAATTCAATAAGAATGATGACATGATGTAGACAAGATCTATTTATGTAGAAATAGGCCCCATCGTTTTATCTTAGTTGTAGACTTGTATTGAATAATTGTTGATGCAATATTGTGCCAGTACAAGAGGTATATATAAGATCCAAGCCGCACCTGGCCTAGCCCTATTACAAACCGAGTAGGAGTCCTAGACCTAGCCCTATTACAAACCGAGTAGGAGTCCTAATCCTATTACAAGTTGTATTCTAACATCCCCCCGCAGTGTCAACGGTAGGCTCGACGATGTTGAGACTGAAACGAATGTCTTGAAATGGAGTAGTCGCCAGGCCTTTAGTAAAGATATCAGCGAACTGAGTAGAAGTAGGCACGTGGAGAACACGAACTTGACCGAGAGCCACCTTCTCTCGAACAAAATGAATGTCGATCTCAATATGCTTGGTGTGACGGTGTTGAACCGGATTCCCTGACATGTAGACAGCTGAAATATTATCACAGTAAAAATGGTAGCTTGCTCAATAGGACGGTGCAGCTCCGACAGCAACTGGCGCAGCCAAACCGTTTCAGCGACCGCGTGAGCCACAACGTGGTACTCAGCTTTAGCAAACGAGAGGGAGACCGTAACCTGCCTTTTTGAAGACCAAGAAACCAAATTGTTACCAAGAAAAGCACAAAATCCGGATGTGGACCTACGAGTATCTGGACAACCAGCCCAGTCTGCATCAGAGTAAGCTGTCAAGGTGGTGGGAGAGGATTTGTTGATATGAAGACCTAAGTCTAGTGTACCTTTGAGATATCGAAGAATATGTTTGACATGATTGTAGTGTGGAATACGAGGATCATGCATGTATAAACAAGCTTGTTGGACAACAAAAGAAATTTCAGGACGAGTGAGAGTAAGATACTGAAGTGCACCGATAAGACTACGATAAAGAGAAGGATCAGAGAAAGGATCACCGTCGGCAGAGAGTTTGGAACCTGTATCAACAGGGGTACGAGAAGTTTGACAATCAAGCATACACGCACGAGAAAGAAGATCCAGAGTGTACTAACGTTGAGACAAGAAAAGACCAGAGGAGTCACGGATAACAGCAATACCTAAGAAGTGGTGAAGAAGACCTAAATCTGTCATAGAGAATTCGTGGCGAAGAAGAGAGATAATATGATCTAAAAATTGTTGTGAGGAAGCTGAGGATAATATCATCAACATATAAAAGAAGGTAAGCAGTGTTGTTGTTGTGATGAAAGGTGAAGAGTGAAGTGTCGGAACGGGAACGGGTAAAACCAATGGTTTGAGCATAAGTAGAAAAACGTTGGAACCAGGCACGTGGTGCTTGTTTAAGACCATAAAGTGATTTTGAAGAAGAAAACATGATTAGGATAGGAGGAATGTTCGAAGCCAAGAGGTTGTTGGCAATAGATTGTTTCTTGAAGAGAGCCATTAAGGAAAGCATTTTTGACATCTAGTTGATGAATTGGCCAGGAAGAAGAGACGGCGATGCTAAGGACAGTGCGAATAGTGCTGAGCTTGACAACTGGAGAGAAAGCCTCGTCATAATCAATGCCGTGTTGCTGAGAGTAACCACGACATACCCATCGAGCCTTATAACGTGCAAGACTCCCATCAGAATTAAATTTATGGCGAAAAACCCATTTGCCCGAAACGATATTTGTATTGGAAGGACGAGGAACTAACTGCCACGTGTTATTCTACAGAAGGGCATCATATTCATCTTTCATAGCTGCGGCCCAATTAGGATCTAGGAGAGCTGATTTGTAAGATGTGGGTAGAGAGGAAGGAGATAAAGATGCATGAAGATTGAGATGATCTTTTGCAGGTAAACGAAACCCAGACTTGGCACGTGTGCCCATGGTATGATCATTAGTAGGAGCTGGAACGGGAATAGCATGAGCGGGAGGGGTGGGGGAAGATGTGGTGGACGCGTCCGGCGCAGTGGAGGAAGAGGACGCAGGGGATGGTGGTGAAGACCGCAGCTGTAGGAGGTCTGCCGCGTTAGAGTGTAATGTGTTTTCCTCTGCCGGGACAGAGGTGATGACAGAAGTGGTGGCGGCAGAATCTGCTACTACGGCTGGTTTCGCTGGATTGGTCGGCGGGTGAAAGAAGGGAAGATGATTGCGATGAGAGGGACTAGTGGACGACGCGGGTGAGTTGGAATCTAATTGTTGACGCTCGGAAAAGGGAAAAATGTTTTCAGCAAATGTTACATGACGAGACATATGAACACGACCACTAACAAGATCTAGACAACGATAACCCATGTGCTCGTCAGAAAAACCTAGATGGACATACGGGATAAAGCGCGGGGAAAGTTTGTTAGGAGAAGTGGAGTAGGAGTTTGGAAAACAAAGACAACCGAAGACGCGAATGTCGTAGTAATTTGGATGAGAGAGAAATAAAGAGAAGTAAGGAGTAGTTTGTGGGTTAACTTTAGATGGACGAATATTGAGTAAATATGTGGCCGTGTGGAGTGCCTCTGCCCAGAACATCGACGGCATAGAAGATTGAATAAGTAGAGTGCGAATGATGTCATTAAGAGTACAAAGAGAACGCTCGGCTTTGTCGTTTTGAGGGGAGGTATAAGGACAGGAGAAACATAAGAGAATTCCATATTGTAGAAAGAAATTTTGATTTTTAAAGTTGTCAAATTGACGACCATTATCACATTGTATGGATCTTATAGGGAGGAAAAAGTGGACCGAGACATAGCGCTGAAAGTTAAGGAATATATTATGAACGTCGGATTTGTTTCGTAAAGGAAAAGTCCAAACATAATGAGTAAAATCATCAAGAATCACGAGATAATACGTAAAACCAGATACACTTTCTATTGGTGATGTCCAGAGATCACAATGAAGTAATTCAAAAGGAAAAGTACTAGAGGGTTGAGAGGAACTAAAGGGAAGGCGAACATGTTTGCCCAATTGACATGACTGACACATAGAAGAATTATGAGAATCTCTATTACAAGGTATTGAAAATTCACTAAGAAGTGCGGATAACACATTTTTGTTGGGATGGTCGAGACGTTGGTGCCACAGATCAACAGAGGCCACCATAGATGTTGGAGGAGCAGCGACCGGAGCACCATGAAGAGAATATAAATCACCGGAGCTATTGAATCGAGCGATCTCGGCTTTGGTCGGGTAGTCCTTCACAAACAAACCAAAGGGGTCAAACTCAACAGAAACATGATTATCAGTGGTGATTTGGCGAACAAAAATCAGAGTTTTAATAAGAGCAGGAGCTACAAGAACATCACGAAGAAGCAAAGGCTTGGTTGCGGATTGGATTTGAGCCTGACCAACACAGTAAATAGGAATAGAGGATCCATCATCGAGAGTAATGGAGGGAAAAGGTGAAGGTGTGCAAGAAGAAAGAAAATTACTCGATGCAGACATATGACGAGAAGCACCAGAATCGAAAATCCAATCCGTACATGAGTTCCCTTGTGCAACAAAGTTGTTCATGGCTTGTAGAAAAGCAGCTTGGTCCCAGCTCGGAGTCGAAGTACAGGCCGGTGTAGTCATGGGAGTTTGCGGGTGTGGTGGCGTCGGCAGTAGGGCCGGCATCGGCGTAAAGGGAGAGGCACCATCATTGTACTGCAGCATGTAGGGGGACGATGGAGCGCCATAGGATGCATAAGGACTGGTGTTGTAGATCGGTGGCACGTAGGCGGGAGCAGCGTGGTACGCGGCCGTCGGCTGTCGGGGCGCGAGGACGGGCTCGCCGGTGTGAGGGCGAGCACCGGGCTGCCAGCCACCGGTATAGGCAGGCGGGGCACCATATGGCGTAGGGGCGAACGAGGGCATAAGCCACGCTTGGACTAACCCTGTCCATGGATCAGGAGATGGGCACCATCCGGGCGGCGGCGGTGGTGCAGTTGATGAAGCCAGGGGCGGTGGTGGTGCAGTTGGTGGAGCCGAGGGCGGAGTAGGAGCGGACGCCGTGCGAAACTGCGGCGGGTTTTTGCCCCGGTAGTTTGGACTTGGACGCCAGCCGGATGGTTGAGGAGGTGCTGTTGGTGGAGGTGGCGGTGTCGACGCAGGCGGGCGAGGAGAAGCAGTGAAGACCTGAGGACGGGAGTCCTTTGTAGTTAGGGCACGATCGGCCCATTGGAGCATCGAGCGAACCTCGGCGAAGGAGGGACGCGGACGCATCATAGGGTTGAAGGAGGCCTGCTTCTTGAACCGCTCGCTGAGGCCAACGAGGAGGACGTTGATGAGGTGGCGATCGTCGATTGGATCACCAAGTTCGCGGAGTTCATCCACGATCGCCTTGAGGCGTTGGCAGTAGACGCCGACTGGTGAATCACCTTGAACCGTATTCCGAAGCTCGGTGTGGAGATTGTTGGCGCGAGTGTTGATGTTGTCCTGGAAGAGCCGACGAAGGGCTGGCCATAGATCGGCGGTGGAGGCACCGTCACAGTGGATGAGATTGAAGATCTCTGTGGAGACTCGCATATAGATCCATTGAATAATGGTGAGATCATCCTTGACCCATTGCGGATCATGAAGTTGAGGAAGAGAGTCGTGGGCAACGTGAGAGCGAAGATTGCATCGCCCAACGTGGACGTCGAAGAGGTGACGCCAATGGTAGTAGTTGTGAGCAGCAATGTCTAGGGTTATGGGGATGTAGGGGCTAATATCGGAGATGGTGTCCGTGAAGGAGATGGAAGGGGGTATTGGTGGGGTTAAAGCTAGAGCAGAGGTAGAGGCGGAGGAGGCCGTGGCTGCGGCGACCTTGGCGGCAACGATGGCGGGGCGCTGCTCGAAGTAGCCGGGCGGCGGCGGCGGTGGCGGGGCTGGCGGGTTAGCCATACCCTAGGATCGAAAGTCTGATACCATGTAGAATTGTATTGAATAATTGTTGATGCAATATTGTGCCAGTACAAGAGGTATATATAAGAGCCAAGCCGCACCTGACCTAGCCCTATTACAAACCGAGTAGGAGTCCTGGACCTAGCCCTATTACAAACCGAGTAGGAGTCCTAATCCTATTACAAGTTGTATTCTAACATTAGTAGAAACGGTACATACGTGTCGGTTCCCCTTCTGTCACTGGGATCAAGCACCGTTAGATCGAACCCACTACAAAGCACCTCTTCCCATTGCAAGATAAATAGATCAAGTTGGCCAAACAAAACCCAAATATCGGAGAAGAAATACAAGGCTATAAGCAATCATGCATATAAGAGATCAAAGAAACTCAAATAACTTTCATGGATATAAAAAGATAGATCTGATCATGAACTCAAAGTTCATCCGATCCCAACAAACACACCGCAAACAGAGTTACATCATATGGATCTCCAAGAGACCATTGTATTGATAATCAAGAGAGAGAGAGAGAGGAAGCCATCTAGTTACTAACTACAGACCCGATGGTCTACAAAGAACTACTCACGCATCACCGGAGTGGCACAAATCAAAGTGGTGAACTCCTCCGTGATGGTGTCTAGATTGGATCTGGTGGTTCTGGACTCTGCGGCGGCTGGAATTGATTTTCGTTGCCTCCCCTAGGGTTTCTGGAATATTGTGGTATTTATAGAGCAAAGAGGCGGTCCGGGGGGCACCCGAGGTGGGCACAACCCACCAGGGCGCTGCCTTGGCCCATTGGGTGTCTTCTGTCCATAAAAAATCTCCGTGAAGTTTTGTTGCATTTGGACTTCGTTTGGTATTGAATTCCTGCGATGTAAAAATCATGCAGAAAACAATAACTGGCACTTGGCACTATGTCAATAGGTTAGTACCGAAAAGTGATATAAAATGACTATAAAATGATTATAAAACATCCAAGATTGATAATATAATAGCATGGAACAATAAAAAATTGTAGATACGTTGGAGACGTATCATAGTCCCAGGTTATGATATATTACTTCTCTAAAAAATATTTTTCTGCTCATAAGAAACACGTTGCCTTATAGGAAATATTTAACTTTGTGCAAATTGAAGAAGGGAATCTACCTCAAGCTTGGGGGAGGCTTCTCCAATTACTTAAGTCTTTGCTTGATTATCCTCTTAAGAAAAATGAAATACTTGATATCTTTTATAATGGACCCATGCTTCGCGGGACTACCTAGATAGTTGTGTTGGTTGTGTTTTCAGGGAGCGAACTTTTCAGCGGGCTGAAGAATTATTGAATAATATGTAGAGAAATGCTGAGATTGGACACTTCCTGAACCATCACCTAAACCAACTCCAAAGAATAGAGGTATTCTATTTCTCAGTCCTCACGATATGCAAGAGGCTAAGAAATCTATGAAAGAAAAGGGTATTAAATCTGAAGATGTCAAGAATTTACCACCTACTGAAGAAATACATGGACTCGATATCCTGACAAAGGTAGTAAAGATAAATTCTCTTTATAGATTTGATGAGGGTGATATTCCCTATAATAAATCTGCTAGTCAATGCCTAGATGAATTTGATAATTACATTGTTAAGCAAGAACACTTCAACATGTATGTTAGCAAACAATTGGAACAAAATGCTATCATGATTGATCGTTTGAGTGATTTGATGCTTAGGATTGCTAATGATGTTAGAGGTTTGAGTAAACATTTATCCATGGTTCATACTCAGTTGGAGCAAGTCTCTAATTCACAAAATGATTTTTCTTAATAAAATGAATGGTCGCGCTATTAGAATAGTGACTAGAGGTGGTAAAATGACTCAAGATCCTCTATATCCTGAAGGTTATCCTAACAGAATTAAGCAAGATTCTCAGAGAATAATATTGATGCATGATGCGGCTTGAAGCTACGTCGGTATTTCCCCAAAGAGGAAGGGATGATGCAGCATAGCAGCGGTAGGTATTTCCCTCAGTGATGAAACCAAGGTTATCGAACCAGTAGGAGAACCAAGCAACACAACGTAAACAACACCTGCCCACAAATAACAACTACTCGCAACCCGACGTGTAAAAGGGGCTGTCAATCCTTTTCGGGTAGCGGCGCCCAAAGGTAGGCAAATAGACGTAAGGAAATTGTAGTAGATTGATAGATCGAACGCCAAATAAAATAAATAAGAATAAATTGCAGCAAGGCATTTTTTGTATTTTTGGTTTAATAGATCTGAAAATAAAAGCAAAGGAAAATAGATCGCAAAGGCAAATAATATGAGAAAGAGACCCTAGGGCCGTAGGTTTCACTAGTGGCTTCTCTCAAGAAAAATAGCAAACGATTGGTGAACAAATTACTGTTAGCCGGGCAATTGATAGAACTTCAAATAATCATGACGATATCCAGGCAATGATCATTATATAGGCATCACGTCCAAGATTAGTAGACCGACTCCTGCCTGCATCTACTACTATTAGTCCACACATCGACCGCTATCCAGCATGCATTAGTGTATTCAGTTCATGGAGAAACGGAGTAATGCAATAAGAACGATGACATGATGTAGACAAGATCTATTTATGTAGAAATAGACCCCATCGTTTTATCCTTAGGAGCAACGATACATACATGTTGGTTCCCCTTCTGTCACTGGGATCAAGCACCGTAAGATCGAACCCACTACAAAGCACCTCTTCCCATTGCAAGATAAATAGATCAAGTTGGACAAACAAAACACAAATATCGGAGAAGAAATACGAGGCTATAAGCAATCATGCATATAAGAGATCAAAGAAACTCAAATAACTTTCATGGATATAAAAAGATAGATATGATCATAAACTTAAAGTTCATCTGATCCCAACAAACACACCGCAAAAAGAGTTACATCATATGGATCTCCAAGAGACCATTGTATTGATTATCAAAAGAGAAAGAGGAAGCCATCTAGCTACTAACTACGGACCCGTAGGTCTACAAAGAACTAGTCACGCATCATCAGAGAGGCACCAATGGAAGTGGTGAACCCCTCCATGATGGTCTCTAGATTGGATCTGGTGGTTCTGGGCTCTGCGGTGGCTGGAATTTGTGGGACCCCGGCTCAGAGCAACCAGTTTATCTTGCATTGCCAGCCCAGAGATCAAGTGTTCTGGAAACACACAACAACTTGGTACAGAAAACAACCGCTTTATTGATGCTAGCGGAAACATAGGTCTGATATTACATCAAGTAGCGAGGCCAAGCGACACACAAGGTGAGGCTGAATGTACATTATTTAATGAACATGACTGGGCCTCGATCACGATAACTACGCGGCAGCGGAACAACGACGAAGTGGAACTCCATAGCACAGGGACTGGACACGATCTAGACACGGGAAGCTCTCCAATCCGATACGACTTTCCTGAAATCTGGCATGACACGCCAGGTCAGTACATAGAATGTACTTGCAAGCTCACAACAAACATAAGCATAATGGCAAACAATATCATGACAATTAATCTGGTTAATGCAATACAAATCATACTACTGATGTGGTGAAATCAACTTGTGCACCAAGTCACACGGACTCCCTTACCAGACGGGTTACCTCGTAACCGAATGGTGATCATACCCGGATCACAAATGAAACCAACACTTTGGTTCCCACCATGATCATTTTCATGATCTCACAAATCATCACATAACCAGTGCCAACAATAAACTTTTAGTGTGCAAGATTACTAATTAATGTTGATCCATGGTGTGACTTACTCACAAGCTATGTCCGTAACGGAGGACGCGACTATCGGTAGATTAAATACACTCTGCAGAGGTAGCACACTTTACCCACACCACGGAATCCATGGCCTCGTCTTCCCATTCGGGTGGACCAATAGCATTCCGACGAAACCCTCCCATTGCCATGACACTCTCCCGGCCACTCCGACTAACTCCCCACTGGGCTAAGTCATTGGTGGCCCCGTGCCTACCAGAGGCATCAACGGCCACCGTCGTGGCAAAAACGGTCCCAAACAGGGACAAGGTACCATAACAACAAACGGGCACACAAGGTTATGTCTGCTTACCGGGCCAGGGTACCGCACGCCCATAACCTTCCCTCATTGGAGGTACCGACCAGAGGCATGACAACGGGCCGAATCAAGACCTTCCCATAAAGGCAAATGTGGTCGCACTGGAAAAACTCGGTTCAGTGGCACCATGACTCGATCCACATTATGTTCAAGTTGGATTAACATAAGGTTTAACTTGAAAATAAAATAACTCGAGTCATCATATGCCATGATCATGCAACTATTCGACATGCAAAACATACCACTCAAAGTGAACAGATCAACATCATCAAAATTTCCTGCTTGCATTACTCATCATTTAAACTTTACTGGTTTTTATCATTCATCATTTTAATTATATCATAATATATAAAAATCATTTTATCACATAAAGAAACTACCATTATTCATAAAAGCATAATCACACAATAAAAATTTCTTCTACTGTCTTAAACTAGCTCATGCATTCAACCAGTACCATAACAAAGCATTTCAAGCATGAAAAATAAGTAGCACTAAGAAATATTCATTTAAATAATTAAATGCAAGAAAATAACTCATATTCAAGTTGGAAAAATCATAGATATTGAAATGACACCATACAAATGTTGGTGTGGCTTGCCTTAGTGCAGAGGAGGTTCACACTCCTCCTGGTTATCTTCAAGACAAGCTCCTCCCTCTGAAAACACTACAAAAAAGACACATCCGTGACATTTTGGGCCAAACGATTTTTTTTCTATCATACATATGACACTTCTATGACGATAATTGTGACAAAACCCGGTATCATCATAGATGTGGTGGGCTCCTACTTCTATGACAAAAAATCATGACAGAAAATGGGCTTTTCATCCTGGGCGGGCCGGAGACGCAGCTGCATGACATTCTTTGGGCCGTCCATGACGGAAAAAACCGTGGTAGAAGCGAGGGCGAGGAAAATTTCGGGGAGTTCCCGGTTACGGTGGGAGGTCGGGGGCCGAGCGATGAACGTTTCTCTCGTACACGTACGCGCGTGTGTGCGAGGCGTTGGCTCTGAGTGAACCCGAGCGAGGCGTTGGGCTCTAACTGAACCCGAGCGATTGCACTGCAGGCTACGCGTTACTGAACCCGAGCGATCGATCGATGGCTGTTAACTGAACCCGATCGAGCGATTCCTTCGCTACTGCTGCTAACTGAAGCCGATCGATGCTGCCTCTGGATGAACAGTGAGCGTTGTTGGGGGGGGGGTTTGGATGAACAGTTCCCGGTGGGGTGGATGAACAGGACCCTGTGGTGTTGCCTCTGGATGAACAGGACCCCGATCGATCGAGCCGGTTGGGGCTGGATGAACAGGACCCCGTGGAGGGCAGGATGAACAGGGACCACCCCGTGGAGGGCAGAATGAACAGTAGACGGTGGAGGGCTGGATGAACAGTAGCCCGTGGAGGGGTGGTTGAACAGGAGCCCGTGGAGAGGGCTGGTTGAACAGTAGCCGGTGGAGTAGCGCGTGGTGGAGGCTGGATGAACAGGAGCCCGTGGATGAACAGTCGCAGGTGGAGGCTGGAGGAGGTTGACGGTGGATGAACAGTAGCCCGTGGAGGCTGGAGGGGGTCGACGGTGGAGATGAACAGTATCCCGTGGAGTCCCGTTTTGCGGTACGCCACACCCCTCCCGATGAACAGGACCCCCGTTTCGACCGTAGCGCTCCAACACAAGTCCGTTTCCTCCGTTTTGCGGTACGCCACACCCCTCACGATCAACAGGACCCCCGTTTCGACCGTAGGAGGTCTGTTTCCTCCGTTTTGCGGTACGCCAGACCCCTCCCGATGAACAGGATCCCGTTTCAAACGTGGCCGGTCGAACACAAGGCCGTTTCCTCCGTTCTGCGGTACGCCAGGCCTCGTTTCCATCGGCTGTTCCGTCCAAGCCCTCCCGATGAACACGACGACGCATTCCGTTCCGACCCAGCTGGTTGGCTCCCCATGAACACGACAACGACGCTGTTTCTCCGTTCCGACCCAGCCATGTACACGGGCCCTGGCCGTACGTATGCACGAATAGGCGTTCGAGACCCCGCCCGTATGTACACATACGTGGCCGTATTTTCTTTCTTGCACCCTGGCCACTGTACGTACGTGTACATGCTACGTGCGCACCTCTACTACGACACGTGCGCGCCTCTACATCCACCAGTATATATGTACGTACACGTTCTCTACCAGAATGACAACGCTACGTACGCTTCGACCAGGTGGGTCCCGACTGTCAGGCACTTCCTTGCCTGTGAAGATGTAGCTGGTGGGTCCCAGCAGTCAGGGGGGCAAATCGTTTTTTTGCCCGGACGCACTTCCTTGCGTGCGAAGATGTAGCTGGTGGGTCCCAGCAGTCAGGGGGAAACGTTTTTTTTTCGTGAAATACAGTGGCCCGTCCGGTGGGTCCCAGCTGTCAGGTGGAGGAATAATTATTTTCCGCGTAATAAGGAGGCACTTCCTTGCTGCGGCCGTGGACCCAGCTGTCAGCCTCTCCATGTACAGTCCATGTCCGATGGAAGTCGTTCCTTGACCACGTTGACCACGCCGCGCCAAGAGCACCAGGGCGGTGGACCACGGCGAGGCCTAGGAAGGGGACGACGGGGAGCCGGGGAAGACGCGGCAGTGGAAGCCCGCGCGGAGAGGAGTACGAGGGTTCACTGGTTCGGCTGTGGTGTGAGGCTGCCGTCGCCGCAGGGCCTGGCCAGCGGTGGGAATAGTAGGGGGCGGTGAGGCCTCCACGGCAGCACAGCCGGCCATGGGAGGCAGGAGCATGCGACACGACTGGCGCTGCTTTGGGCGGCTGGAGCAAGAAGACCAGAGGTTGAAGAAGCACTACGGCCGTTGGATGGACATCGTACGGTCACTGGAGCTAGAATCGTGCATATTGACTAAGTTGACAAAGCCCTCCGTCCCCATCAACTTAGTAGGCCCACAAGTCAGCCTGCCACTATACTGGGTCCCAGCTAACAGGGGGAGTATTCATTTTTTTGTGCGTAATAAGGAGGCACTTCCTTGCGTGCGAAGATATAGCTGGTGGGTCCGAGCTGTCAGCGGCGGTAACATTTTTTTCGCGAAATACAGAGGCCCTTTCGGTGGGTCCCTGATGTTAGGTGGAGGAATCATTATTTTGCGCGTAATAAAGAGGCATTTCCTTGCGTGCGGCTGTGGACCCAGCTGTCGGCCTCTCCACGTATAGTCCACTTCAGATGCATGTCGGTCGTTGACCAGGCCACGCCGAGAGCACCAGGGCGGTGGACGACGGCGAGGCCTAGGAAGGGAACGACACGGAGGCAGGGAAGACTCGGCAGTTGTTTTCCACGCGGAGGGGAGTACGACTGTACGAGGGTTTACTAGTTCATCTGCCGTCGCCGGAGAATAACAGCAGGTGTGGGTGAGTAGAGGGATGGCTAGGCCAGCGATGGGAGTACGGTGGGGCGGTGAGGCCTGCGCGGCAGCAGAGCCGGCCGCGGGGAGGAGGGAGCAGGCAGTCCCGTTGGCGCTTGTTTGAGCGGCTGGAGCAGGAAGAGCAGAGATTGAAGAAGCACGACAGCCGTTGGATGGACATCCAACATTCAGTGCTTGTGCGTCAACCTTTTTTTAGGAAAGCCTCAAATCTGTGGAAAACAGCATACAACCCATCTACCATTATTTCTAATAATTTACAGCCCATTTGCTAATTATTAAGGTTTTTTTTGGAGCCCATATTCTTTTTGTTAGCATTACAGGCCATATTGTGGCCACGGTTAAAAAATTATACGAAATTTTGCATATTTCGGTGCGGTCCGAACTGTTTTTAATCCCGAAATTTCGACTCACATTCAAACTGATTTTAAAAATAAATGTATATCAATATAAAATCCAACAAATTCTCCACGCATAAAAATTAATGTAATTTAAAATCTCGAAATGAAAAAAAAATATTTGAAACTAATTGCCGGTTTGATGTGTTTTAAAAATGTACAACCCATTTCTCATTACTGATGGGCCATTTTCTCGGCCAGCCGAATGAAAGCTCTCCTCGTCTTGAAAGATTTGCAGCCCAACAGGCCTGACAAAGCGACTTACTTGGCAAATCACAAAAAAAACTGGGCTGTGGCCGTCGACCCAGCTGTCAGCCTCTCCACGTACAGTACTCTTCCGATGGAATGTCGTTGACCACGTTGACCACGCCGCGCCGAGAGCACCAAGGCGGTGGACGACGGCGAGGCCTAGGAAGGGGATGACGCGGAGCCGGGGAAGACGCGGCAGTGGATGCCCACGCGGAGAGGAGTACGAGGGTTCACTGGTTCGGCTGCGGTGTGAGGCTGCCGTCGCCGCAGGGCCTGGCTAGCGGTGGGAGTAGTAGGGGGCGATGAGGCCTCAACGGCAGCACAGCCGGCCACTGGAGGCAGGAGCAGGCGGTCTCCCCGGCGCTGGTTTGGGCGGCTGGTGCAAGAAGAGCAGCGATTGAAGAAGCAGCAGGACCGTTCGATTCAAATCCAACGGTTACTGCTGCTAGAATCGTTTGTTGACTAAGTTGACAAGCCCTGCGTACGCGTCAACTTAGTAGGCCCACAGGTCAGCCTCCCAACCGGTGCGCCCCAGATGTCAGTGGGAGGAATCATTTTTTTCGCGTAATAAGGAGGCAGTTGATTGCGTGCGGCCAGGCCAGCGGAGGGAGTAGGGTGGGCCGGGGAAGCCTGCGCGGCATCACAGCGGGCCACAAGAGGAGGGAGCAGGCAGTCCCGCCGGCGCTAGTTTAGGCGGCTGGAGCAGGAAGATCAGAGATTGAAGAAGCACGTCGGCCGTTGGATGGACATCCAACAGTCACTGCTGCTAGAATCGTGTGTTCACTGACAAAGCCTTGCGTAAACAAGTCAGCCTCGAAATCTGTGGCGTGTACAGCCCATTTGCTATTATTTTTATAATTTTTACTCATTTTCTAATTCATATGGAATTTATTGCAGCCCGTTTTCCATTTTTAGAATTGCTGGCCATTTTCTGGTCAGTACCAGGGTCAAAAAATTAACTAAATATGTGGGAAATTTTGAAAATTCGCAAATTTTTGCTGGGGAACGAAATATTCTTAATCCAAAAATTAATAGCCATACTAAAACAAATTTAAAAATAAATTAGTACTATGTCATGTTAAATCCAATGAAATACGTATAAGATATCAGTGAAGAACAAAAACAAAAAAAGAAACTTATATCCCATTTGCTATAATTTTTTTGGAATTTTCAACCCCTTTTGATATTACTTTTAACAGACATTGACCATACTCTTAAGCCAGGCCGGAATGCATCCCTCCTCGTCTTGAAAGATTTGCAGCCCAGTAATTCGGAGAAAACAAATAGGCCTAGCTTGGGTATTCTTCAAAAAGAAATACTGGGCTACCTATTTTCCCAAAGAACTGGTGCATGAGCATTTAGCTTTATTTATTTATTTATTTACTTATTTATGTTTAGGGGACCATGAGCATGTACCTGGGCCGGATTCATGTGAGAGCCTCCCTTCCAGTTAATTATGGGCTTCTCTATTGGGCCTTCATCAGTGGGCTGCATGTTATCAACAAGTGGAAAATGTGTTCCGTACGAAAAATAGTATGCGCTACGTACGGTACGGGGCACTAAAGGATCGAACCGTGCAACGACTTCCAAAACATTGTGTTTGTCGTTCTAACAACACATTTATTCAACCAACAGACGAAATATACTACTGATTGTACATTGAAAACAGCAGCAGCAGCAACCAGGGCTGGGGGTGCAACAGAAGCAGTAAGCAGGCCAGAAGAGTGAAGACGCAACTCTCTCTTCCAAACCAAACATCAGCCATCATTACAAAAGGGCTACCAAAAAAGAACAAGTGTATGCATCAAACTAAATAAAGATCCTACTACACCAAGTGTACGCATCTAACTAACTGGCTCAGTTAGACGTTACTATTTATTAAGCTGTGGAGATTGGCTGACGGCTTGAACCAGATGGGTGCCTGACGGGGGAAACTCCAGCCAGCAGGTCGAAGTCTGATACTTGCGACCCTCTCTCCTACTTTGGGCTGCAGAGCGTGGCGGCACATATCAGGGTATGGTGCATGCAGAGACGCATGGTACGCTGTGTACACACAGTTTTGCCTGATGAACGAAACCGCGCTGCCATCATGATCCTTGCCGTCGGTTATCTCCTGGTTAATCGGATAATTCAGTCCGACAAACAGAGAGCGTGTACCAAGGCTACTTACCAGCCTCCAGTCAAAAATTCCTGAAGGCCCAGAGAAGCTGGGATCCTGCTCAAAGACCTTGCAGTGACTGTGATTGTATTCCGCGAAACAACACGTCCGGTACGTGCGAACGATCATCAATCTTTCGCCGTCGTCTGATCGAGCCAGGAACCACCTGCAACTGCCATGCCGCTTTTCTTTGAAAGGTTCTGGGATTAGGAAGGGTAGGGACACCAGGCGGCCTACAACATCATATCAAGTTGGAGTCAAATAAAAAAGGGCTCTTGATTTAGTCAATCTTAAGAACAGCATGTTATGAGCATGAATATTTTTTCAGCAAATGTTGACAGTAATATAAGCAAGCCATCATGATATCATAGGAAAGTAACATACTGCTGTAACAGCCGTTTGTAGCGATGACTGGAGTAGGCCAGCAATACGTCCAGCCATAGAAGGAGTCGACAGCGTAAATGAAGCCCTTGTGTTCAATGGCATCAGAGAACCATGGAGGATGTATGATCCTGCGATGGACGTGCAGATTTATCCACTTACCGCAGTGACCTGTCAGATAGGCGAGACCGCGGTTGAAGAACGCAATTAGCCTGAAGTCTTTATAATTCGCAGATCTTGTGGGCACTTGGCAGATTACAACCTTGAGCAAATCAAACTTGGTATCATGTTGGCTACTGTAAGATTCCGAGTATTCTGGGCCGCGGTGCCAAAGCAGTGCAGTGTTAATCGAAGGAAGGGGGATCAATCGCCGGGTGTAGACCTCCACGAGCATCCAGCTGCCGCGACCGTCGACGAGCACCATCCAAGACGTGTTCATGCCGACCCAGTACATACCGTTAATGTAGTTGAGGCTGACGGGGATCGGATCGCAGTCAAGGGGGTTGATGCTCGCCACCCTACGATCGTTATGCTGCGTGACACGCCGTTTCTGAAGATCAGGCGGCATCAGCAAGCAAGGAGCTGGCTTAAAAAGCTCCGGCCTGAGGGCTTTGAGTAAACGGTACAGCCCCGACGAGCACGCGGCGAGCGGCATGGTACTGAGATTGTCCACACGCGAAACAATGAGCTTGATTACCTCTGTGGGGAGCGAATTCCAGCCACTCTTTCGGCGGACGCTGCTCGGTTCTGCCATTGTTAGCGGGGATGGAAGATTGGACGAGATTATGTGCGGACAAAGATGGAGAAGCGAATATGTGCTGCGGGAAGTGGACAGGTGATGATGACTACAGCACGCCGCTTGACTTACGAGACACATACCAGCAGCGTAGGGTCATGTCGATGCCAGACAACTTGCTTGAGTGATCACAGTACTGGTACTCCCTACAGTGCTATGCCCTAACTTGCTTGAGTAGAGTAGTAGAGTAGGACTCTGCTCTACTACTAGCACCGGAGGAGTAGTATATTCTAATCTAAAATAGTTACAAACTTCAATGCCCGAGCGTGGAACGACTACGAACCGTGCTCAAAGACCGTGTCTACGTGGTGTTTGGACATGGGCGACAACCTCAACGCCAACGGTGCTGCTCCCGTTGCACCGTATGTGTTTCTGTCCTTCCTGTTCGAAATCGTGGTAGAATTCATGTTTCTACTCTGTATCCTACTACTATGCTAGTCCACATGATTAGTTTCATCTCTGTTATAGCCGTCATGATTTATTTTGTGCTTATTCAGATTAAATCTCGTAGTAACTTGCTCATATATTCAACTGGCGCAACGTCCCCTACAGCCACTCCCGTTTCATGGACGGCCTGGTCGATGCCTCCAAGGAGCCCTTCGTCCACTGCTATGAGTGCCCGATGCCGTTTTGTGGCTCGCCGGCGGACATGGTGCATCACCTCACGGATGCGTGCAGCGGTCACTGCTGGCCCTTGGCGGAGAACATCAAGTACGAGACGTGCTACCCGTTCACCATGCCGGAGTCGCTGGAGGATCACCGCCGCCTGCTAGTCTCGAGGAGGACGGCAGCGTCTTCCTCTTGATCGTGGGCAGGAGTAAACCCATGTGTAAAAACTAATGATATCTTGAGAATTTTATCGGAAAATAGTATGTCGACCATTTCATCGAAAAAATGATATGTCGAGAAAGATGATAGAGGTGAGGAGGAGTGGGGCGTGGTGGTGACTGGTGGTCGGACTGGGCGGAAGGCATGGGGATGGACGGCGCCGGCAGCGGCCACCATGCCAGATTGTTCCAGAGACTTCCTTTTGTAATTGCTCAGCAATGAGGTTGTGGGAGATAAGGATGAACGAGGCAAGGCCTTATCTGTAAATGTGGAGAGAGGAGCGGGTATCTTTTGTAAATTTGTCATAGTTTCCTTTCTATCCATCAGATATAGATCGGACAATCTATATTATAAGATGGTAGGCGCACCATCATCACGAACTCTGTTTTTTCTCTACTCCTACTCCTATAAAAGACTCAGTTGGTGATGATGGTGTGTTTGCCATCCGCCATTTCTGACCATTAGATCTGCATCTAACGGCTGTGATGTAAGTTGTGGACTTTTGCAACAATTCCCACTTCTCTGCTCCAGTTTACACAAAACCCCTTAGTATCTTGAAACCAACCACATTCCTCCCTTACTTCATCAAAACAGCCCAAACAATATTGGAGTGAAACATAAGATTTTTTAGTGATATGTATATCAAAAGTAAACTGTTTTCTTTCAAATTTGTGAATATGTATTATTCTACTTTGGATCTGTTGCAACGGACGGGCTCATAGTTATAAAGGTTTATCTCTTGCATTCTCCGCAACCAACACCTAGTGTACTGGTCCGGGCCGGATGCTCGCAGCCCGATGACCTGAGTTCGAATTCTGTCCTAAACTTTAGCTTTTTATATTTTTTAATATATACTACTTCTTTTGCTACTGTACTCGCAGTGGAACCCACAGAGTACTTAGAATATAGGATTAAGGATGGATTTGTTTCTTTTTAACTTTCTGTACGAATCTGTAGCCAGCCTGCAGGTCATGTACACTGTACTGACAGTGGAACCCACAGAGTACTTAGAATACAAGATTAAGGATGCAATTAACTTTTTATAGAGGGAGAATCATACACGCAATTAACTCAAATGGATTGGACGTGACTCTATTATTCTCCAACTGCAACCGACAATTTTCCTCCCGCGGGCCAGAGTAGGTTTCTCGGTTTGCATGCGGGTTTAACAGAGGGGTTTGATGGAGGCGAGGAGGCGTGTTCAGCCGGGCGTGCAGTGGACGGCGCTGTACTATTCGATTTGACAACTACAACTAGTATATTATAAAAAACAAAGAAGGGTAGTAGAGATAGAGATAAGAATAGAGACTAGGGAGGAGCACCACCTACTGCTTCATGGGCTACTCCTACGCTCCATTCGGCGGCCGCAACGTCCCCTACAGCCACTCCCTCCTGCGCTCCATTCGGCGGGCGCTGTTGAAATTTGGGGAGCGCACTCTCGCGACTGCTAGCAGCAACGACTTCACCGACGACGACTTCTTCCCCGACCTCGACAACCTCTTCCTCAACGACATGGGTGACAACCTCAACACCAATGGTGCTGCTCCCGTTGCCAATGGGGGACTAATAAACCACGACCGATGTAGTACAAGTGTAGAGGGCGGCGCTGCACAGGAGTCTCACCTCTCACCCTGCTCGTGGCGCGGCAGTAAAGCCGTCATATCACAAAACCCAACCACTCCCAGTAATAAGTGGTCTGGTAAAATAAACGGACAAGCAACCATCACATCCCTCCGTCTTTTTGCATTTCATCTCTCTGCATTTACTTTCTCCGGTTCATCTCGCACACTCGATCCCTAGCTACTACTCCTAGGGCCAGTTCTTTTGGCGGCTTCCCCAGCTTTTCACACAAGACTAGTCACAGTGGAGAGTAACAATAAGGCGCCTCACTTATTTATTTGGGCTTCTAAACTACTACTCCGTCCTGGTTTATTCCTCACCATTGTAATTTGTTCTAAATCTTGACCAAAGATTTAGCTGGTTTATTCCTCACCATTGTAATCCCTCCGTCTAGGTGTGTAAGTCATCTTACGAAAACCAAATAATCCCAAAACACTTAGGCGCGGTGCATTAACTTCTACCTCGTTTCTTGTTTCTTGACATATCAACCAATAAGAGATAAAGAGTGTGCATGCTTTTAATGACTTGAGATATCAAACACGACATGCAGTGGTTAGTTCATTGCATGCAATACTATTAATTAGCAAATAAACATTAACGTTTCTCATTTTCTCCTCCTCCTTGGTCACGGTGCACAACCTAAGATGACTTACTCACCTAGACGGATGGAGTAGTGCATGTGACATGCACTAACATTTCATTAGTTAAATTTATGATCAAAATTTGACACAGATTACAATGGGGACCAATAAACCAGGACGGAGGTAGTAGTTAGAGCATGGTTAATAGTATAGCCAGCTGCTGGCTATAAGCCAGTGCCATGTCATCTACAGCCCATCTTATAGCCAACATGTACAATAATAGATCAAAAGAGTGTACTACTTTTTTATTATGTGGCCCACTTCTCATTCTCACAAAGTGCCTAGGAGCACGTGCTAGAGCTGGCTCTTCACGAAGAGCCCGCTTACCTTCTCTCTCCTCTTCTCTTTCCTACAACTAAGCAAAAATATACTAGTTTATTTCTTATAGCACGCTGACTCAGCTCTATTGTACTTGCTCTTATGGGATTACTAATCTAGAAGCCTAAAAGAACTGGCCCCTGGTACTCCTACTAGTAGTACTCAAGTTGGAATTCCAATTGCACGGCACAACTTGTTAGGCAAAAAATTCGATACAGAGTGTAGGAAGCGGCTTGGGAATTTGCATGGCTTTCCAACCAGTGAGATACTCTGTACAAAGTACGACAGAGAAATAACCACAGAGAAGGAAGCTAAAAGTAAACAATCAAACGAGCATTTTTGCATTTGTTTTGCATTGAATCGTTTCACAAGCTTGACTAGTGTTGTTTTTCTACTTTTACAAAAACCGCATCATAATGTTAAAACATGCATTTGCACGTACATAAGTAATAGTAGTACTCCCTCCGTCTAGGTGTATAAGTCTTCCCTCCTTCTTGGTCACGGTGCACAACCAAAGATGACTTATTGACCTGGACGGAGGGAGTAGCACAGTCTGCAAGCATATATCGAGAGAGACGTGTAGTGCGATAGTATATAGTAAAGTTTGTGCTATATGCACGTACTTGCAAAATGCGTACGAATACACAAGGTTTCCAAACTTTCCCTTTTACATACTTAATTAAGGACGCTAAAAATTCCTGAACGTTCGGGATTTATCATTTGCGTCCCAAAACTAATGAGATCGCCTTACGAAACAAAAATTATACTCCTCCTAAAAGCCACGGCGCTCGCAGGAGCGCTTGCGGCGCGCCACGAGTGCCCTGGTGCGCGGCCGTTTCCCAGCGCGCTGACACAACGCCTCTTCCTCAGCCTCGCAACTCGCGAGGTGCTGATTGGCGGCTTGCCGGCGGGCGAGCGCGATCTCACCGGTGTGGTGATCCGGCGCCAACAGGTACTCCTCCTCGCTGGAAGCGTGCACCCGGTCCACGTACCGCCAAGCGTAGATGAGGCGCTTGGGCCCGACTGCACTCAGGGCGTCGGCACGGGCGTCCTCCGCCACCCTCACGGCCCTCGCACGAGCCTTCTGCCAAAGAGCCAATTGCCTGACTCTCTCGGACGCGACATAGGCCTCCCAGGCAGCTTGTTCCGCGGTGCGCTTCTCTTCCTCGGCCTTCTTCTCCGCCTCTATTTTGGCGTGCTCTGCTGGAGGCAAAGCCTCCCACAAGGCGACATCCATTTCTTTCCAAAGCTCCTCAAGGCTGGGGGGCTCGGCGGGCGGCGCGGCGTTCTCCTCGTAGCGGGGAGCCGACGCGTCCTCCGGCGCGCGTGCTGGCGAGATGGGGAACGCCGACGCGTCCACCTCGACGCGTCGCGGCGAGGAGCGGAACGCCGACGCGTCCTCCTCGACTAGTGGCGGCGAGGAACGGAACGGCGACGCGTCACGTCGCGGCGAGGAGCGGAACGCCGACGCGTCCTCCTCGACTAGTGGCGGCGAGGAACGGAACGGCGACGCGTCGCGTAGCGGCGAGGAGCGGAACACCGACGCGTCCTCCTCGACTAGTGGCGGCGAGGAACGGAACGGCGACGCGTGACCGTCCGCGCGGTGCAGCGAGGGGCTCCTAGGGCTTGGGAGGGGCGATGCCATGGTGGTCGACGTGAGAGGGAGGGGGAGGAGATAGCGATGAACGTGAACGTGAGGGGGAGGAGATAGCGATGTCGTGGGAGGCGCAGTATTTATAGCGAGCAATGGCACACCTACGTAAGATATGGACTGAGCTGCACTGACTTAACTGCAGGTCCAGTTGCGTCACTGACATGTGGGCCAGACCCCTGTTGGGCCCATATGTCAGTGACCCAATGCACCTGCAGTTAAGTAACAGCTACGTGGGCATATTTGTTGGAGTAAATTACGGGGGAGCGAAGGGGTGGAAATATTGCTGGTCACAACGGATTGGACGAGCGTGGGGGGAGGAGAGTCATGCATGCAGATTTTTTCACACGGGGTGGAGTGGTGGGACCGCCGGAGGGAGAAGGAGAGTTTGGCAGGCATATTGTTTCCACACATGGAGAGGAAAAGATTTGGAGACGAACGGGCTTCCTGCAGGTATGGGGAACGGTGCATAATAAGTCATCTTGCATGCCGGGCTAGGTATAGTCTCAAGTCATTAAAAACATACACGCCCCACACATGTTCATATTTCAAGGTGCACTAAATTATTGCATGCGATGATTAAGGCTGGCCATAATGGTGGTATCTTAGCTGGTATCATGCACACGGGAATAGCAAACATGCTGATGTGGCAAAGAATTAAAGAAGAGAGGGGGTTAGAGTAACTAGTGTTCATGCATGCATTGGTAAACACATTTTTTTGTGAAGAACGACAGCACTAGTTGAGTACTTTTGCAGACTTCAAAAACTATTCCACCGCCTCTACTATCTTGCTAAGAGTAGGTGAAATTTTTGAATCGAGCCCTTTAAACTAGAAGGGAGGTAGTGGTACTCTAAGGCTGGTCATAGTGGGGAGTAACTTAGACTAGTAACATGCATATGTTACTAGTCTATGTTACTACCTCTATAGTGCATAGTATCATAGATTAGTATCATAGGTGGTCTCATTTATTGCCATGCATGACACATAGTAGCATCACATTTATTATGTTACGGTATCTACCTATGTTACTATAATCATCTCTCTCTTATACTCATTATAATCAGTATTGTAGATATTGATATTTTTAGTATAAATTTGGTCGTGGGATTTCATTGATGCCTGTCAAAGCGTGGAGGAAGCGGAGCTTAGGGCTTGCATTGCCGGTCTCTACATAGGTATTTCTCTTCATAATCCTGTAATTTTAGAGACTGATTGCGCTTTTGTGGTAGCGTCTCTTGCATCGGGGGACTATGACAGGTCTGCTATGCGTGACCTGAAGATGAAAGCGTTGAGCATCTCGAAGTTGATCAACAATCTTCAATTGTCAAAGATTAGCCGTTCGGCCAATAAGGTGGCACACTTAATCGCTAAGTATAGCTTTGACAATAGATTAGATGGTATTCTTGTAAATAACGTACCGCCCTGTGTGGTGAATATTGTATCGAATGAGTGTACTGGTGTGGCTGGTTAATTAATATAAGGTGGTGTTCAAAAAAAGTATAAATTTGGTCAAACACTTTGCAAACGGTTGACGGGAGTAAAAAGGACCAGAGGGAGTATCATGCATGCGGAGTAGGCAAAAAAATTGCTTGTCTAAAAAAAGGCAAAAAAATTGCTCATTTATAGCCGGTCGAAGTCTCAAAGGGCGCGACCGCGCGAGGGAGGCGAAGGTCGTGGGAGGCGCGACGTTTGACGGAATTAAGTGAAGTTACATCCACGCGCCGGCATGGCGTGCGAACAGGCAGAAGCTATACCGTCAGGCCTACGATATGGGTCTAGTAGACATGACATCTAGTGGGTCCCGCATAGTTCTCGAGAACTCTTTGGGGGCTTGCAGCCGTTTATCCACCGGGCAAGCCAGCAACCCCACGCCGTTCGCACGCCCTACTCGTCCCCGTCTTCTACCTTACAACAGTTCGCTCCCAGTCGTCCCGTCCTTTCACATTAGTTCGCTCCCAGTTTTTTTTGCGGAGGTACAACAGTTCAACTTCTCCTAACCCTCCTCCAAAATCCATGGCCTCCCAAATCTCCATGGTCGCCGCTGAGTACCAGGTTAGAGCCATCACCGGCGATCAGTTCATCGTCATCTACACACGTGGATCCGAGACGGTGAAAGCATGGCTTGCTCGCTTCCTACGCAGTCCTGGGACGAGAGAAGGATCTAAAGGACGAAGAGAGGAAGAAGCCCGCCGTGATCCAGGTTTGCGTACATAATGTTTGCTTGGTCTACCACATATGCCATGCCGACGTTGAGTGCCAGGATTTTAAGAACTTCCTCAAGGACAAAAGAGTGAAATTCGTTACTGTAGGCTTTAAGAACGACAGGGATGTCCTGCGTCGGATAGGTCTCGTTGTAGGCCAGCCCTTCGATCTACAGAAGGCAAGCCTGGTGTCCTCCTCTCAACCTTCAATGCTGACCCTGGCAGCAGCCATGATTGATCCTTCGTACGCTAAACTGAAGAAACCTCATCACGAGTTTCATCATGCATGGGAGTCGAAGACATTAGATGAAGATCACATCCTGTACGCAGCAATGGATGCCTACCTTTGTTTAAATATCTACAAGGGTTGGATGAAGAAGCAGAGCCCAGTGTCCGGTTCAAGCAAAGAAGCGTCGGCGAAGAGGAAGAGGAAGAGGGACGAGGACGAAGTCGAGGACGTGGACTCGGACTCCGAGTAGGTGGCAGTGCCGTCGCTCATGCTGGTTCTACTGCAGTGTCAAGCGGACTAGTTGCTTAGTTTATTTTCAAGGGTGTGTTGTGCTGAGGCCCCAGCAGAACTATGTTTATGTTCTTTCTCGTTATTTGAACTCTTTAGTACGTACAGTAGTACTAGTACTATGTCTTACTACTGTTCTTCTTGCAGTTGGTACTACTGCTCGTATCTTCGTGTTCCTACTGTACTTAATACGTTCGTACTAGTAGTATAATTTGGGTCAGTCGATTTGTGAAAGAAGTTCGACGGAGCGAAGGAAGAAGACGACAGAAGAGGTGGAAGAAGCCCTTCTAGCCATCCATGTTGCATCAAACGGCTCACATGAGTCGACTGACCCAAATTGCTCCTTCAGATTGCAGGATCCACGTGGCATTCAAGGTCTCGAAGGTAGATTCCGCGTCCGCACCCGGTTTGCGGGCTCGACGCGCGCGCGACCGGCTTCCGCCGCGACAGCCACCATGCGCGCCTCCTCCGCGCGGGCGGAGACGACAATGACACGCTAGTTCCTCCTCGCCGGCGTGCTGGAGCACGCGCTCGTCCTCCTCTTCGTACGCTGCATGCATAGACGCGGCTCCACCAGCTGCTCGCGTGCTTGGCAGCGCGGCGGCATCGCGAGGAGGGACTGCAGACGACGTGAGCGGGCGAGCCTTCGGCTTCATGGCACAGGGATGGCGGCGACACGGCGGTGATGGGCGAGAAATTGTTGGCCGGAGGAGGCGGGCGCCGACATGCGCAACGGCGGCGGCAGCATATTGATGAGTGCGCGTGTGGGAGCTTACTTTAGTTTTATATATAAGGTTGGTCAAACTTAAAATAAAACCGTACTAGTACACGTAAACATTAGACTTAGGTAGCGCTTTTATTAGTTAGTACCACAACCACGATACGGAATCCCGCGCAAGCGCGTGAACCGCGGCCGCGCGGTCGATCGAACGGCGCATCACCGTGTCGCGCTCGAAGGACATCCACCGAACATTTTTGTGTGTGTGAAAAAAATCCTCGAATATTACTCAACTTTTTTTTCCTGTGAAAGTTCTTGACGCTGCAATATTTCCATATATTTGAATTTAGCTCCAGTTCGTGTTTATTTGGATTTGGACGTTTTAGGTGCGCCCTAGTTTTTTTAATACTGATTTTGTGTGTGTGACTGAGAGAGAACGTGTGTAGGTGTCCATATGTGTGTTGTGGCGGAAGGGCAATGTGGAGAAGGTGTGCGTGTGATACAGACATAGAGAGGTGTGAATGTGCAAATGATCATGCATGATTGAGACATAGACAGATGCCGATACATTGTGTATACATGAGAGAACGGTCTTCTAGTTTACTTTGTGTGTGTGTGCGTGTGAGAGAGTTTGAGCATGTTGTGAAGTACTATAGACCTTGTATACATCTTGGGATTCGACAATGATTGTAACTATTGAATTGTATAGACCATTACATTCGAAGTCAATAGCCTAATATATTTATTTCACAATTTCAACAAATGATTAGTTCACTACAAACTAAGAAAACAAATGTCTACTCCCTCCGTTTTTATTTAAGTCCGCGTATTAGCATTGGTCAAAGTCAAGTTTTGTAAACTCTCAAAAAGCTTATAACAAAAAATATTAACATATACAATAACAAATAAATACCATTAGATTCATTATTGAATGTACTTTCACATCATACATATTTGTTATGGTAAATGTTTATATTTTTCTATAAACTTGGTCAAACTTTAGGAAGTTTGACTTCGGTCAAACCTAATATGCAGAGTTTACTACTACTACTCGCTAGTTGCTTAGCCGAATCACTCAACACGCCACACGGGGAGTCCAATGTCACAAAATTTTGAGGTCGGCGGGAAAATCTCCCGCGTCCCTGATTCGAGCAGTGGGAAGTTACCATCATAGCCTTCGGAACAGGCCTACGGATGACGCTTGGTAGGGGGCTGTTTTCGTAACTTCAGGTTCACCCTACCCAGCCAACCCCACCCCGGCACCCAGAGTAGTACACCTGAATACTCCCCATTTTCTATCCCCACCGCAAAATAGACTTCTCCACGGCACCGCAGCCTTCGTGCTCCACCCCTTTACATCGGCGCACTCGTCCATCGCAGCGCATCTGCCTCATCGACGACCTCGTACGCCGCACTGGAGCCGGTCCACCGTCGTCGTCGTACACGGAGCCTCTTCCCCGGCATCGTCTTCCACTGTCTCGGATCTGCTTCCCGGAAGCCGACGCCAAGCGCAGAAGTACCACCGTCGTGGACAATGAACTGACTCCCGTTGCGGACCATGACTCACAGAGGCCGCCGCGACCATCGTTCTCCTCCTCGATTGGTAATGTGTGTATTGAATCACTTAGCAGTACATGTGCAGTTCCAATTTTGTTCTTACCTACCCTTCAAATTTCCTGGGTGCTATTGTTCCCGTAAAAGTAATTGGTTATAGCCTCCATTGTCCAACAGAATATCAGCTTGTAATTGTGCGTCGCTCCTGTATCACGCTGTGCTCGGGTAGGTTTTTCATCTGCAACCAGTAGTGTGGCAAATGATGGAAAGGTTTTTAGAACTAGCAAGATGCCCATGCGTTGCACGCATCGAGATGCATTTGTACGAGTAGTTTATCTTGTGGGAGAAAAGGATGAACGAGGGAAGGCCTTATTTGCAAATCTGGAGAGGGGTATGGGTATCTTTTTGCAAAATTCCCATTTGTTTCCTTCCCATCTGTCAGATATAAATCGGACGGCCTATATTGCAAGAAAAAAAGTATAGAGAAAAAAAGTAGACAGTAAAGGAAGTAGAGATAAATATTAAATATTAAATATAAAATTAATATAACAGTAGAGAAGAGAGTAGAGATAGTAGAGACGTCGGGAAAGGATCGCGCGCGCGCGTGGGAAAAAGCGGTCGGGCGTGCGCTAGTTTTGGCGCGCGGCGTCCGGCGCGCTTTATAAAATCCAATGCCCTCCCACCGCTCTGTGCCTTGTCACCGCTCTCTCGCCGCTCTGTGCCTCGCCACCGCTCTCTCCCCGCTCTTTTTCGCCTCGCCGCCGCCGCGCCACCATGCCGCCGCGTCGCCGGGAAACTTGGGGATACCGCGGCGTCCGCACGCGCCCCTCTGGCGGCTTCTCCGCCGAGATCCAGTTCCGCGGGATGCGCCTCGGCCTCGGCAATTTCGACACCGCCAACGAGGCCGCCCACGCGTACGACGCGGCGGTGTGGCGCCTCCGGTGGCCTCATAGAACATTGAACTTCCCCAACATGCCGACGTGGGAGCGGGCGCAGGAGCTCACGCCTCTGCCGCGGCTTAGCACCGACGAGGATCGTCGAAACAACCGGAGGCGGGAGCACCGTCTCAGCATCGCCGAGATGGACGAGGAAGCCATGGCGCTGTGGTGCCAACACTTCCCGTAGCACATCATCAAAGAGCGTGAGTTCTACGCGCAAAGGAGGGCGGAGAGGGATAAGAGGAGGGCGGAGCGAGCCGCCTATCGCGAGGACAAGCGTAGGCGAAAAGCGGACGCTCAATTCAACATGAGGCTAGGAGCAGCATCGCCCTGGGAATCCGATGACAGTTGGTATCTTCACGCCTACAGTCAGACGTCGGAGGAGGACATCATCGAGGAGGAGTCGGACGACGAGGAGTAGTTGAATTATCTTTTTTTATCTATCTATGCTGAGAACTATCCTCTACTCTCTAGTATCTACTTCTCGATCTCAGCACTGTAAACGCTTTTTTAAAGTGCTGCGTGTTGCGATTCTGTTGGAGATGCTCTAACATGGCAGACGAGTGCTTTAATGTTGCCCACAAGATGCGCGAGTATTACTAGTAGTATATTTTTCTTGCCATGTTGAGATTTTAAAACCATGAGTGCGAACATGCAGAGGAGCAATGAAGACCAAACACGGGATATTCGGGACATCTTCAAGGAGCGTGGCAAGTTAAAGAGGAGCTGCACCGAACCTGTAAAACGAGCTTTGGTAAGTAACACCCTTTCAATTACTTTCGTGTAGCCTCGTGTTCTTCGATGTGTATATGTTGTAGTTTCTGTTTCTCTTAAGCGTGGTGTTCTTCGATGTGTAATAAGAAGAGTCTTAATCGTCCTAATGCTTTCGTTTTTAGCTTGATGTAGGAAGTGGGTGTTCTCACCTTGTAGTCTGTTTTTATTTTTTTCCTTTTGAATTCACTTCTCCGAGTTATGTTTATCTGGCTTCTACTAAATGGATCTAGGTTGCTCTGAGTATTGATCTAAAAAAGAAGTAACTTCATGTCAGGATGTAGTTCCTGCGAGGAGGGAAGTATGGTCAACCTCGAGATCATGTTTCCAAAATGAGGCTGGATTACACACAAGGTGCCAGTTCCCTAATGATGCTGGATTAGACACAAGGTGCAAATTCCCAGATGATGCTGGATTACACACAAGCCAGGTGGAGTCGTCAGCTGTTCGTGTCCTCGTGGCATTAGTAAAGGCTGAAAGAAAGCGTGCAGCAGCCCTTGAGAATGTAGCTGAGTTCCTGAAGAAGCGAAAAGAGCAATCAGATGCTCTCTTCACCCAAGCCAAAGAAGAGATGGAAGAAGCCAGAAATAAGCTAGCAGAGGCAGAGCAGGCTAGGCGTCTCCTTCTATCTAAAACTGTTGTCAATACAAAATTTCCTTCATAATAGCTAGGTTCAAATGTTTATCCAGTCAGCATGCCTGTTGTGATGTCCGTGCATCTACTGATGTGGCACAAAATGTTTTTTTTCGGTTCATGTAATAACAACAATTACTTTCCAAACAATAACAGACGAAGCATTCGACATGGTATAGTTCACGCGCAAGCCCGACATTCCAAGTTCAACTTCCACATCAAACTCATGTTCACAGATATCTGCACATTCATACATAATGTCCACAACCATGATTCACTTCAAAGCCAAAAAAAAATGTGAGGAGAGTTATAAATAAAGAAAATCCTCTACTAGTTCCTGCTACCAGTGCGAGCACAACAAGTCAAGACCATGCGTAAATTAATTATATTTTAGTCATTTTTTGTGTTCTAAAATGCCTGCCGGCTTGCGGAAGGACGTGTTGCCGGCACACGCGCGGATTCAATGAAGGCAGGCGGATCAGTCTTAAGCTGGTTGCACGCGGCGAGGAGGCGTGCTCAGCCGGGCCTGCAGCGAGTGCGGCCCTCTTGGCCGGCATGCCAGTTCAATGCCTGCGCTATGAGAGCTCGCGTCCATGTCAGAGCAATCACTCCCTCCAGTCCTTTTTTGTTTGGGTATAACAAAATCTCGTTTTCCATTCACATTTTACAAGGAAAATTCGTGGACAAACTTTGACCCAAAGTACGATGGGGACTAGTAAACCAGAATGGAGGTAGTAGTTTTTTTAATCAAAGAAGGGTTTCCCCTTCCGATTTTCATTACTGAAAACCAGCATCTAAATCTAAACCATAGTATTTGCCCTAGAACTACCAGGTTCAACATCTCGCAACAAAAACCCATACAACCTCCATCGCAAAAAAACCATACAACCATACGCCAAGGAGGTACGTAGTACTATGAATTCCATTTTCGCTCCATACCAATCGTTCTAAAAACTACTTACTACTTATAACACGCCATTGAAAATCGGAACTCTTAACCCCGCTAAAAAAACGATATTTTAAACGTGGCTACTCGATCTGTGGCAATGGCGAGCCACCGCGCTCCAAGTCGTTCACCTGTGGTCCCGAGCATCAACTCCTACGGATCAAATTATCATGCGAGCTGACTATTCCTACAAAGGTGCTCCACCACGTACCCGGTACCCGCGAATGCAGCAATCGTGCACCTAGGGTTTTATGGTTTATTTGTTAATGTCACCTTTACATAACACTCATGTGTGCGAGACAACGAGAGGCCGACTGCGTGCGTGCGCCTCTTCTCTTCGTATATGTACTCCACCGTTTGTCTGACGGATAGGAAGGAAACTATGGCAATTTTGCAAAAAGATACCCACACCCCTCTCCACATTTGCAAATAAGGCCTTCCCTCGTTCATCCTTTTCCCCCACAAGATAAACTACTCATACAAGTGCATCTTGATGTTCCGTGCAACGCATGGGCATCTTGCTAGTTGTTGCAAAAAGCCCATGTGTGTGTGAGAGAGAGGGAGAGTGGAGGAGGACGGAGTGCAAGTGTGACAAAGACACAAGGAGTGTGTGTGCGATAGGTATCAGCTTAAAATGAGGCGATAGTGTGTGTGTGCACGATCGAGAGGGCATGTCTCAAGAAGGGAAGAAAAATCTACATAGATACAAGGAGCGGGAGAGAGACATGTATGCGATGGTGGAAGCACGAGTGTGCGGGTGTATAAACCTATCTAGAGGCTAGCTAGTCGATAAATGTTTGTGAGAGAAATACGAGTCGGGGTGCGAAAGTGAGAGTTTTGTGTGTGTGTGAGAGAGAGACGGTAGTCGGGAAGGGGAGTGGAAGCAGGAGTTGTGTGTGTGTGTCTGAGAGAGAGAGAGAGAGGAGATGGTAGTCGGGGTTGTCTGATCGGTAAACAAATGAATAATGTCAGTCTGGGATGGAGACGAAAAGGAGACCGCAACAAATGTTGTGTCTACAGGAGAGAGAGAGTAATTTTAGTGGTATGAGTCATATGTAGAGACATATAGGGTGTGTGAGAGAATCCCATAGAGAGAAAGACAAAGTGAACGACGAGTGGAGACTGTGTGCGTGGCGGTGAAAAAGATAGCTTAGGTACCGAGTGATACCAGAGAACAGTAGAGATGTGAGAGATAATGAAAACCGTGTAATGTATAATGATAGGGAGAGTGTGACACTTCTCAAGGGAGACATCGAGAGACCATGTTTGCGAGGATAGGAGAAACATGAAGCGAGCGTGCGGGTGAGCTGGAGAAAAGAGAGTGATAGCTACCTGAAGGAGCATGCATGCGAGAGAGATGGGCGTGAAAGGAGTGAACAAAAAAGGGATTCAAATATTTGAATTCGAGATGATGATACATGTAATCCATACTCGAACCAAAATTGATCTATCAAACATGCATACTCATATGAATTCACGCACATCTATGTTATTTAATATGTAGATATTACTGATCCATACATTTTAGTAGAACATAATTTGGTTAAATTTTTTCGAATTCAACCTTAAGATTTCGAGATCGTTGTATCTGTAAATCATATTATACATATAAAGGAGCAGAATTCTTTTTTGTGCTTTTGAAAGTATATATAAAAAAATGATGTATATAGAATGTAATTCCAATTGAAAATGGATCCCGCCCGAAAAAAAATAGAATACAAACGGGATTCGAATTGAGTTGGCACGGTAAACGTGCACTCTGCAAAATTTGAACGAAGCGGGGAAAGTCGCAGTAACCGCCCGAAACCAAAATCTGCGAGATGGAAATCACTACTGCCTATCCCTGCCACGCAAAGCCTATGCTGGATTTCTATAGGTTTCGATAGGGGTAGGTTTGTAATTTCACCCAAACGTGACGTAACCGCCTCTCACCCGGATTCATACACGGTGGGCGCCAAAACACAGTGTGTCCTCGGCCGAAATCGACTCCCTCCCCGATTCATATTCATACACGATGGGTGCCAAAAACAAACTCTCGTCGGCAAATATTCAGTGTATGCGAGATTACCGTCCTATCCCCAACCGACTAATGTTGCTGTGATGTAGTAGAAATTTGAAACGAGGGCTAAGTTTGTAAATTTCCTCACATTTGAGACAAGCGCGCCCTGAATACATGGTTCCCCCCTTCCTCTCTACCTCCCTTTTCCCCATTCGTACTCCGTGGGCGCCAAAACATCCTCTCCACCCCACCCTCCTCCGTCCGCCGCCGTCCGCCACCCCATCCACCGCCGTCCTCCTCCACCATGCCGGAGCTGATACCCCGACGCCGCCGTCCATTACAGGAGATCGACCTCTCTCATCCACGGCTTCGGACTGGGATCCTTGCATCCCGTCCTCTCGCTTCATCCCCGCCGTCGTCCACCTTGCCGGCGCCGCTCCTACGACCGTCTCGTCCACCGTGCCCCGCCGCCATTGTCTACCCTCCTAGATCTGCTTCCATGCCGCCGTCAGCCATCGCTATCGCAGCACCGTCAGATTCTCAGCAGATGCGTACACGGCGCCGCACCAGAGGCGGTACTCTTTCGTATCTGCTCAACTTATTTATCACAGCAAGAAAATAGATCGCCACTGCTTTACTCAGATTTCTTGTCCATCACTTACTTGCTAGTTGAAAGCAAACATTGGTTGCGAAGTTGCCTTTGTCCAGTTTGCACCTTCACATCCGCCATGGCACGCTCAACACTATACTCCCAATGCTTATGGTTTTCCCCTTTTATATTCCACACTAGTTAAATCACAGTAGACTAAATTTCAAAATTGGGTCAGTCGATTTTTCAGAGCTCGCCGGAGTTCGCCGGTGCGATCGAAGGGGCTCGGGTGGTTGTGGGGCCTCGCCGAACAAAGAAAACTCGACGCGGGTGGGGGTTGGGCCGGGGGTGGGGGCTTGGGGTGGCGGAGGAACACAGGCGGTCGGGGCCGGTGGTCCGGCCGGCGGCCCGTGCGGTGTTCTGTATGGGAAGAATCAGAGACGAGGAAGAAGAAGGGTTAGGAGACGTAGGATCTTCATCCAACCGCCTGAAATGGTCGAGAGACAGCTGGGAGTTGCATTCTTAATGCGCTCTGGTTCATCATGTGTGGGCACTGCGCAACCAACATTTTATTATCCAAAATCTGCTTGCTCTTCCTTACCATGTTCCTCTTCCGTTCTTCTTTAATATGTACTCTCTCCGTTCCTAAATACAAGTCTTTGTATAGATTCCACCATGGACTACATATGGAGCAAAATGAGTGAATCTACACTCTAAAATGTATCTGGATACATCTGTATGTGATCCATAGTGGAAATCTCTACCAAGACTTATATTTTGGAACGGAGGGAGTATGATAGTAGTATAGTATGTTCCTTGTACTGAAGATGAGCGGGGACATTTGCATTTTAGAGGTCTATACGGTCGGTTGTGATGGACACTTTGAGCCTCTTTGATTCGTAGGATCTTGTAAACATAGGAATAGGATTTGTAGTGGCCTGCCCACTTGAATCCTATAAGAATAGCAAGGAAATGCGGGGAGCTGTGTTTCCTTTGAGAGTTACACTGATATTAACAGTACCGCACCTTCACTTGAAGAGAGCTGGTATCCGAAGCCTTTCTAGCCGTACCGGCAATACTAGCACATATATTCCAGCAAGTTCCACTTTGCTGATTTTACTCTGATGCTTACGGTTTTCCCGTTATATCTACAATATGATCTGTGTAGCTGCTTTGTGTCTCACTAGCAGCAGTCCACTCTTGAAGCTAAACACTGCAATGACTTACAAAATTGGCACCAAGGCATTGAGTGCCATTCTGGATGCAATGAAACTCATACGCTCCCGACCTGTTGATTCTTGTTCAGAATATGATCCTAATGACTATTCTAACCTCAAGGAGTCAAAGGCAGATGGCCTGTCCTATTCACCCATCAAGGTGTCTGTTCTAATTTGGCAATGTTTTATTGATTGCGGGTATCTTGCATATGTTGTCTTGCATTTCTTCTACTTTGTTACACCGCCATCTACTTAGTTTACTCATCATATATGTCGAGATGCCATGCCCATCCATTATCAATACATATTCCATCTGTCATCATACCATGTTTTTCCACTCCAATGCTGTTCTTGTGCATCAGACATCAAAAAGGAAGAGGGTGATTGCCAAACCTGAAGGAGCACCAGCAAAGTCCTTGAAAAACGTGGTGGTGCCGGAGAAATCAGACAACACCCCACTTATATTGGCTGTACAACCAGTGACACAAAACATAGGACCGACTCCAGCAGACTGTACCCATACTTCACTGGCCACACCACTAGCCCCACCACACAGGACCTGCACTCCAGCAAAAGGTATACCGATTTCATTTGCCATAGCACCAGCTGTACCACAGAAAAATCTCACTCCAGCAAAAAGTACAGCAAGTCCATCGGCCGAAGACCTATCCCAACTGCAGGGACGGCAAATTCCTGCAGATTGGAACCCCATTCCATAATTTCCCAGTTTAAAAGACAATGCTTTCAATGTTGTTAGGGACTACGTGCATATATTCCCATCATGGGAAGATTATTGTGAAGACAAACACCATTTTCACATCTTCCTGTCCAACTTACGTGTAAGTGCTATTATTCATGGTTATTATATTACTATTTTCTGCCGATTGAACACATCAATGATTTACATTACATTGTTGTAACTAGGCGAGGGTCAATCTGGATAGTCATGACGAGCAAAGCTTGTTTGTGCTTTTCAAGGAAGCATTGCAGCAGTATCTGTGTTACATGAGGAAATCACACTTTGATGGCAAGTCTATAAACGAATTTTCAGTGAAGTCTCCTGTGCTAAATTTAGAAGACATTGAATGGAAAAACCTTGTTATGCACTGGTCTCGTTCCCAGGATGAGGTACTGTCTATGAAATCACATGACAATTTGAACTTCTACTTTTCCGCATGTGCCTTACGGATCTTTTTTGCAGGAAATCTGCTCGAAGAAGAATTCCAGTTTGACAAGAACGATAGGATGTCGCAAATATGCTGTCCGCTGCTTTGCTCTTGTTAGTACCTGTTGTCCTGTATCACTGTACTTGCATACATACCTGGTTCATTATGTGACAGCAGTATGCATGATAGCTTGCTTATCAATTTTTCGCTCCAAATTATCTGATCTGTATGAATGGTTACATTAGTGTAGAATATATCCAATGCCAATGTTTTTTTAGCTCTGCAATGTTCTTGTAAGTACATGTTGTCCTTTATCAGTGTACTTATAATGACAGGTAGTTGTTCATGTACCATCACTCTGCAGCTTATTTTCCTTTGCCCTCCATTTTCTACACATCAGATCTATATTTACTCTTACCATAAGGTTGGTACTGAAGAAGTTTAGCTGTGCATTGCACTTGGCTGTACCTTTTGCCTGTATCGCTGCACTTACATTTATAGCTACTTGGTTATGTAGCATCACTCTTCATCTTATCTTAAATATTCTCCATTTTTTCGTATATTATCACATCTATATTTACTCTTAACAAAATGTAGAATAAAGGCAATGCTTTTGAAGAAGATTCTGTGGTAAACTTCTTGAATTGCCCCCCCCCCATCAGCATGGACAAGGCCTTTATAGAGCCTGTCTTCACCAATAATGTAAGTTTGTCCATCTCAAGCCTTCAAACTTTGTTGTATATATTTGGTTAGGCATGACTGCAACAACTATTTATTTATGGTGTTTGCATCAAATTGCTTGTTTAAAGTTTATTATGTAGTTCATAAACAAAAGTTTGTCCTTTCTCAATTTAAGTTTTCAGTTGTACAACCAAGTTCCTTCTTCATACCATGTAAATTAAACTATACAGAGCAAGTGATCTTCTTTTGCACTGCATGTATGCTTCTGTTCTTCATCCGTAATCCAGTTGTGTGGTGAACCTACCCACTACATCACAATGTCATATTCTACAATGTCTTAACTATGAACAATGTCATATCATTCTACTATTATTTAAACCGTCTCTTTATTTGCCAATCTGAAATGGTATAAATTGACAGCACACTAACCATTGATACTTATGAGTTCTTGATCTGTAATCCAGTGGTGTCGTGAAGCTGCCAACTCCTTCACAATTTCATTTCCTGCCATGTCTTGACCTGAACAATACCATATTGTGTTAATGCAATTTTAAACTGTGTCACTTTATTCGTCAGTAAGAAATGTGATGAATTGTCAGCACTGATAACTTTATGTGCAAAACCTGTCATCTGTCTGCTTGTTTATCTTTCAGAGTGAGGAATATATAAGTGTTGAACAAGCGCAGTCTCATCATCTTGCTCAACTGCTTGCACTGCAGCTCCCCAGCAGGGCTAACCTTTCTTGAACTCTATTGAAGTGCTGTCGGTTTTGTATATTATTTTGTCGGCGTGTTTATTTGCACTGGTGGCGATCTTTGATGCCCAGTGTATGTAATCTGCTGTCTGCTTGTGCTTTATTATCATAGTGGCGAACTTTGATGCCCAGTGGATGTAATATGCCGTAATTTCTTTATTGTATAGTCTATGTTTTTTCTTATTCACGATGCTGCAGTTATTTTACTGTATATATATCCTGTCTTCGTAGTAAACCGGCCAAATCATAAAATTACGGTACATAATCGGGCCGTCATGCAATCACGATGTAGGCTGGGCCTGAAACGTGCCGAACAGCTCACGGGCCGGCAGTAGCCCGAAATGAACCCCGGCCCATGATTGTGCGAATCAAATCACGGGCTTTTAACAGGCCAAAATTGTCTCGGTCCTTGTTTGGCCCAATCAGATATCGGCTCCGAGCAGGTCGGATGCAAACCGGGCCGTAGTTAGTTCCAACTATACGACGGGCTTTTAACAGGCCGAAATTAATATAGGGCCAAAATGTTAAACGGGCCCTTAACAGGCCAAAACTAATATCAGGCCGAATTACTAAGTGGGCCTTTAGCAAGTGGGCCCAAAAGCATAGTGTCCAGTTGACGGGCCGAATCCGATATGGGCCATAATTGAGCCCAAAGCCTCTTAAAGGGCCGGACCTGATCTGGGCTGTAATTTGGCCCAGAACGTGGTAGGCTTTTAATGGGCCGGATCTCATATGGGCCACTATTAGGCCCGGAGCGTGGCAGGCCATTAATGGACCGGATCAAATATGGGCCGGCATTTGGCCCAAAACATGGCAGCCAGTTAATGGGCCGGCCTACTAGGGTCCTCAAAATCTTGTGGGCCTACAGCTGGGCCGGCCCATTAATGTCGGCGAAATCTCGTGGGCCTTTAGCTGGGCCGGCCCATTATGATCCGCAAGAATCTTGTGGGCCTTTACCTGGGCCGGCCCATTATGGCACACAAGAATCTTGTGGGCCTTTACCTGGGCCGGCCCATTATGGCCCGCAAAATCTTGTGGGCCTTTAGCTGGGCCAGCCCATTATGGTCCGCAAAATCTCGTGGGCCTTTAGCTGGGCCAGCCCATTATGGTCCGCAAAATCTTGTGGGCCTTCAGTTGGGCCAGCCCATTTAAACTTGATGGGCCGGTCCACGTGTCAACATATCATAGGCGCGTCTCGCCCATTGGATGAGTGACACATGTGCCAACGCGGACCTGACACGTGTCTCCTCCAGCAAATGATGATTTTACATGTGGAAAATCCCCATTGGTCGGGGCTGTTAACGGGTTATCGGATCCAAAACCCGACCCGATAGCTTAACGGCGTTCCGTTACGGTGGATGCCGCGTGTCGGTCATCCTTGAAGAAAGCACTTCTGTGACGCGCGATTTATCGTCATGGAAGTGGACACTTCTGTGATCATAATTTTGGTAATGTCATGGAACACTTCTACGACAGCACATGTATGACTATCTTGATTCTGTCATAAATTTGTCATGGATGTACATGCATGACAAAAAACGCGACCTACTGTGACAAACACGTATCATCACGGAAGTGTATTTTTTTGTAGTGAAATATTTAAAAACAGCAAAATAAAATATCAAGAACCACTCTGAAAATCACCAGAAATTCTAGGCAGCAAGGAAAAATCTCAATTTTGGTGTGCTGCTAGAACTTTTCAAAACAAACACAATGCAAAAAGATCAACTCATTTGGACTTATAGTTAAGAGTTATGGCTGGTCAAAGTTCCTGGTCAAATATTTGAATTAAATTTGAATTAAAAAGAAATCCAGGGGTGACGTCGATGGCGTACTTTTAGAATACGTCTCCACTCATACCGCTTCGGGCGCGAGTGGAGAGGCTGACAGCGGGCCCCGCCGTCAGGTGTGGAGGGAGGGGGAGAGACAGAGCAGAGGCGACGCTTTGCTAGAGCTCACGCCGGCGATGAGGGGTTCTTGGCTGGATCTAGAGGGATAGGAAGAGAGAGGGGGTCGAGGCGCACCTGCCTGTACCCGCGGCTCGACGAGAGATGGGCGGAGCTGCTCGGAACCAAGCTCACAAGTGGCAGTTGTGGTCGGGTGTCGCCGGAGAAGAAGAATACGACGGAGAGGAGCGGTTCCAGGGGCTCCAACGGGTCCGGACGGCACCAGTGGACCACCAGGGAGTTGCGTGAGGAGTGGCTTGAGCTCAAGGGGCACCGAAGTGAGGAGGAGGGGCTGTGGGGATTGCTAGTGAGCTCGGGGCGGGGACGGCGGCCAGAGGCCTGCCCGGCCGGGCTGCGGCTATGCTACGGGCTTGTGGAGGTTGGTTGGTGGGCTTGGAGTGCTCGGAGAGGCTGGAGGGAGCCGAATTTATAGCCGGAGGGGGAGAGGGGTACGTGGCTCCACCGGAGCTCTCTAGAAGCCGGCGAGCGACGATGAGCGGTGTCAGCGAGGGGTGGAAGGACTCAGCATTCACGCGGGGGCTGTGCAGCGTGCGGACGAGCACAGGAGGAGGTGGGAGAAGAAGACAGAGGCATGGGGCACACTGTGGCTTTGGCTGCGTCGTGCCCGTGCCCGCTACTGCGTCTCCGGCGTCGGCGAGCGCCAGGGAGAGGTCAAAGGTGAAGAGATGGAGGTGGTGGCGCGGTGCGGCAGTCGTCGGCGAGCTCTGGATCAATCACGTGATGAAAAAACACTCGGGCGCAGCACAGAGCGTGTCGGGCGCGTTGCCAGAGCCGTGTCTTCACGTGGTCACCACGCTGGTATGGTCAAGATGACGCCCGCTCGATGCCAAACTATGTCTGGGGCATTGTTCGTGCAGTCTTAGGTCTAGGAAGGGTGATGGCACACTTCCAGGCTGACCAGATGAGACTTGAGCTTGTTGGCAAGTTTCTGGTCAGAAACTTGGTCGCCAAGTTTGGAGGGCTTCTGGAAGGTGATTAGGGCTCATTCTCTGGGGTTAAGGTTTTGTTAGGAAGGTAAACAAGCTCAAGAAAGTTCAGCTTCATTAGAGCAAGGAAAAATACACTTGCTGTAGAAACTGCATTTTGAGGCTAGAACAAAAATGATTTTCTGTAGCAAAAATAATCCAAATAAGTATGATATAATTTTTGCACAGGGAGGTGGGACAAGGTTCGAAGAACATTTGAGAATTTTCTCAGATTTTTGGAAGCAACAGAAATGAGGGTTGCTTTGGAGCACAAGTCTCTGAATTGAATTTCAGAGAAGAAATTGATTATTTTTCTTTTATGGAAAATATTCCTTGGGTTATTTTGGGATTTTTCAGAGAAAGAATGTTGAATGAGAGATGAATGGGTCACTTGGGTGAAAATCAAGGACATGCCCAAGTGTTTAAGTCCGTTTGAATTGATTCAAAAACCCCAAATTCAAAGCAGAAGAAAATGAAGTCCGGAAAAAGAGAGAAGGCAAAAACCAGGCTGTCATAGAATTGATTTTCATCGACTCCCCTAGGGTTTCTGGAATGTTGGGGTATTTATAGAGCAAAGAGGCGGTCCGGGGGGCACCCGAGGTGGGCACAACCCACCAGGGCGCGCATGGGCCTCTTGGCATGCCCTGGTGGGTTGTGCTCCCCTCGGAGCACCCCCAGGCGCTGCCTTGGCCCATTGGGTGTCTTCTGGCCCATAAAAAAGCTCTGCGAAGTTTCGTTGCATTTGGACTCCATTTGGTGTTGATTTCCTGTGATGTAAAAAACATGCAGACAACAGCAACTGCCACTTGGCACTATGTCAATAGGTTAGTACCAAAAATGATATAAAATGACTATAAAATGATTATAAAACATCTAAGATTGATAATATAACAGCATGGAACAAAAAAAATTATAGATACGTTGGAGACATATCAGCATCCGCAAGCTTAACTCTTGCTCGTCCTCGAGTAGGTAAGTGATAAAAACAGAATTTTTGATGTGGAATGCTGCCTAACATGTGATATCATATTCTTTTCTTTATAGCATGGACATTTGGACTTTTATATGATTCAAAGCAATAGTCTAGATTTCACATGATAACTTAAATACTCAAGCATATCAACAAGCAACCATGTCTTTCAAAATATCAACGCTAAAAAAAGTTATCCCTAGCCCATCATGCTCAATCATTGATCCATTCATGAAACACGCTCGCATATTAGCTACACCCAGTACTCAAGTATGATCATATTGCCTCCTAGTTGGTGCTTTTATAAGAGAAGATGGAGACTCAAATTCAAAATAAAAATTGCATAAAGTAAAAGAAAGGCCCTTCGCAGAGGGAAGTAGGGATTTGTAGAGGTGCCAGAGCTCAAAGCAAAAAACTTAGAGATAAACACATTTTGGGAGGTGTGCCTTTCCCACCAACGAAAATGACTTAGAGTTCCCAACACTTTCCATGCTAGATATATCATAAGCGGTTCCCAAACAGAAAATAAAGTTTATCCCTTTTTCCACCATACTTTCACTTTCCATGGCTAGCCGTATCCACGGTTGCCTTCCATACCAACACTTTCCAAGGAATTTATTATTTGAAAACATAAAGTAAATTCATTTTTCATTTCGGGACTGGGCATCCCTAATACCTTTGCCTTACTCTCGTGCAATGACAAGTGAATAAACACTCATCATGAGAATAACACATCTAGCACGGAAAATATTATCCACCCCTCACCGCTCCGCGAGCAGTACGAACACACAAAAGAGAAGTTTATTTTGAAAATTAGAGATGGCACATACAAATTTGCTTAGAACGGAAAAAGAATACCGCATATAGGTAGATATAGTGGACTCATGTGGCAAAACTGGTTTAAAGGATTTTGGATGCACAAGTAGTGATCATACTTAGTGCAAAATGAAGGCTACTAAAAGATTGAGAAGCGACCAACCAAGAAACGAATAATCTCGTAAGCGACCATTAAGCATAACTAACACCGAATAATGCACCACAAGTAGGATATAATTTCATTGCATGACTATTGACTCTCTACTACTGCAGGATGGCCCAAACGCGACACTACGATCAGAGACCCTTCGGCGAAACTATGTGCGATGCCATAATCGCAAACAATGGTGTAAAAAACCCGTCAAAAAAGGTACAAAACATTTGCGATGACGGATGCATCAAACATGGTTCAGATTTTAGTTGCGTGTGCGATGCAGGGCATACGGTTCAGCTAAATTAACTGTTTGGGATGAGGAGGAACAAAAGAAACGGGCAGCCATATGAAGGTGTGTGCGATATACAGCATACGATTCACTAGGATGAACTGTGTGTGATTAGGCAACACAATGGAAACGGTTCAACTGAACAAGATGTGTGTGATACGTGGCAAACAGGTCCGTAATCAGAAATGTGTGCGAAGACCAATAATAACACAGACGATTGCTGCTAGTAAGCCGTGTGATTTGCTCTGTCTACAGTAGAATAACATGTATATATATAACTGAAATAAACATCCAATTACATAAGTGACTATACAGATCATTCGCGCACACCTCAATAAACAATTGCGTGCATTCTAAAGTAGGAGAGACGATCGTCTAGTCATCTACTTCTTGTGACGCTCCCGCCACTGCTATGTGGCTCAATCCCTCGTCTGGGTCAGGAAGAAGACAATTCCTCATGTCAACGATCCGCCTGTACATCTCGTAGCTTGTGTACACGTCCATGGCCGCGTACTTGACATGTTGTTCATCCAGTCTCTCATGGCACACACTGTGCCAGGCGTTCTTGTCCTTATTGCTCTCTTCCTTCATCTTCGCGTAGTAGGAGTCGATGATGGCCGAGGCGAGGTCAACTAGGGAGTTCAGTTTGTTTTTTTCGCTGCCCCAGACCTTGTAGTGGCGCTGGATGTTGACAAGATTCGGGTAATTTCAAGCCCGAAACCCCGAGCGCTTTTAGATTGTTGGTGGTGTCCACCGCAGCGAAACTGTAGTCGGAGCTGTTGATAAACCTGGAGAAACGCTCGCAAGGCGTTGTGGCCAGGTGGTAGTGGTAGACGAGGACGTCATGTCGCACGCACAACTGGGTGACAGCAACCATCTGATCGTGCCCGGCATGACCCATGGTGTACTCGAGGTCGAAGCCGACCACTTGGTACTTGTCCTCGGCAAGGAACAACTCCATAGTTTGGATGGAGCTCTCCACCGAGACCGGATCGTTCGTGTTCACCACCGAGAGAGCCTTCCCCCTCACGTGGGTGTCCACGACATGTTGCGTGGTGAAATGCAAGCCGTTGTCGTCGTAGGCCGCTGGGAGCGCCATTGGAGCCATGGGGAGCGCCATTGGAACCGCTGGATGTCCTCTGTATGTGTCCTCGTGGGTGTGCTTATTGTGTCGTGTGAGATGAGATATGAAGGTAAATGGACGCAGGAATAAAAGGGGGCCGGGCGGCGTGGATTCTCGCCTCGTCCGCATGGCAGTTCTTGCAGCGGGTAACTGCATCGTTGCGCAGCGCCCGGCGCAACTGCATGCACATGAACGTGCGTGATCGTGCGCTGGCCCCAAACACTGGCAGCGCACGTGGAGGGACGAGGGCAGAGCACCCGGAGGGACGCGAGAGCAGAGCGCGTGCGCGCGGCGGGAAGCGAGCAGAGCGTGCCGCGGCCGCCTGAACCGCAGGCAACCACATGCATAGAGTAGTTGAACACGCAAGAAATGGTCGCCTACAAGCCGGACGACAGTTGCGTCGCTGCATAGAGAGCAACCGTGTGCTACCACCTCCGTCTAGTCTATAGTCTCCTTTGTATTCTGTGCCATATTTTGCCCTCAAATTTAACCAACAAAATGTTAATGCATGTTATAAAAATTATATAATTGGAAACTATGTTCAAATACAAATCCAACTATATAATCTTTGGCGACATGCATTCGTATTTTATTAGTTAAATCATACTTATAAACCAGGACGGTGGTATAGTAGGTAATTAAATCGCAAACATTTTTTTATTAACTGTATGTGTACGTGGCCTTTCGTCCTCCTCTCGCACGTCTTGTCACCCCGCTGCCGCAGACGGCTTACAGCGCAAGCTTGCGTACCACGCGGGGGCGTTCTTTTGGCCAAACGGTGGCGCCAATGAATCGTCGGTGAGCCCATTCCTGCACAATCTCGCAGGTTCCCGCGGAAGCTTCCCGCCCGACTCGGTGAAATCCCCCAAAATCCCAATGCTTACCGGCCTGCTATAAAAACCCTCACGGCCGGCGAGTCCTGCATCGCATTTTCCCCTCCCTCCCTGTAGCTTATCTCGTCTGCTTCTCCCACAATCGCCAATGGCACCGGTCCGTCGTCATCGCTCAGCCACTCCGCCGTCATGAGAGGACAGCTCCAGCTGGGAGGCTACACCGCAACGGCGGCGCAGACCCCGGCGTAGTGTAGTGTGCGTGGCATCCCTGTTGGGTGTGCGCGGAACACCCACCACACACTCCGCCGCCTCTGCCCGTCGGCAGCTGTTGCCGGCCGCCGTTGCCGCCACACCACTGTCGAAAGCCCGGGCCAACACCCGCTCCGCCGCTGTGGCCTGAAGGCGGGAGGTGGCCATCGTGGCCGCCACCCCACTGCCGGCCACTGTGCCCATCACCCGCTCCGCCACCGCGGCTCGAAGGCGGGAGGTGGTGGTCGTGGCCGCCACCCCGTCGTCGGCCGCCGTGGCCGCCACACTACTGGAATTAGCTTATTTGCCGTCTGCCAGTTCTTTGCCGTCTGCTAGCTGATGGCAAAGAAGGTCTTTGCCGTCCGCTTACGAAAAACGGATGGCAAAGAACTGGCTGAAGGCAAAGAAGGATTTTACCATCAGCCAGTTCTTTGCCGTCCGCTAGCTGACGACAAAGATTCTTTGCCGTCAGCTGGCTGACGGCAAAGAGAGAGGTGGCCCCACTTATGAGCTGATTAGATAAAACTTAACGGCTCCCCTTTTTGCCGTCCGCGGCAAAGAGAGAAAAATAGCGGACGACAAAGCATGGCGGACGGCAAAGACCTAACTTCACTAACCTAACTAACAGCCGAGCCCCCCACCCCCTTCCTCTCTGTTTCTCTCCACGGCCAGATCGACCCCCCGCCGCCCCCCGCCGCCGGCACCGCCCCCACCCACCGCAGCCCCCAGCACCCGCCGCCGCCCCCGCCCCCGCCACCGCCCCCGCCACCCGCCGCAGCCTGCCCTGTCGCCCCACCACCCCGCTACTCCCCACCCGCCGACGCCCCGTCGCCCCACCATCCCGCCGCCCCGGCGCCCAGGCGCCCCACCACGTCGCCGCCCGACCGTCCCACTGCCCAGCGCCCCGCCGCCCCCACCACCCGCCCACCACCCCGGCGCCACCGTCGCCCCCGGCGCCACCGCGGCCCCATCGGCCCCGCCTCCCAGCCGGCTCCCCCTGAGCTCCACTGCCCCGGAGCTCCACCGCCCCGGAGCCCTGCCACCCCCGTCGCCACCGCCACCCTGCCGCCCGCCGCCCCCGCCGCCCCCGCCACCCCCGAGCTCCGGTGAGTTATTTTTTCTGTTTTTTCTTTTTTTTGTTGTTTAATTGTTTGTGTTAGATTTAGGTCTAGATATGTGTTAGTGTTAGTGTTAGATTTAGTGCTAGATATGTGTTAGTGTTAGATTTAGTGCATGGGTTTTAGATAATTAGTTATATTATTAAAAGAAGTAGAAAAAAGATGAAAAAAGAAGAAGAAGAAAAGAAGAATATGTAGAAGGGGAAGAAGAAGAGAAGGAAACAAGAAGAAGAAGAAAGGAAAGAAGAAGAAGGATAGAAGGAAACACCCCCGACCCCCTGACCCCGACACCCCGACCCCGACACGACACCCCGACACCCCGCCCCCCTGACCCCCTGACCCCGACACCACGACACCACACCCCGACACCCCGACCCCCTGACCCCGACACCCCGACCCCGACACCACACCCCGACACGACACCCCGACCCCGAAACAGCACCCCGACCCCGACACCCTGACCCCGACACCACACCCTGACACCCCGACCCCCTGACCCCGACACCCCGACCCCGACACGACACCCCGACACGACACCCCGACCCCGAAACAGCACCCCGACCCCCTGACCCCGCCACCACACCCTGACACCCCGACCCCCTGACCCCCTGACCCCGACACCCCGGCCCCGACACCACACCCCGACACCCCGACCCCGACACGACACCCCGACCCCGAAACAACACCTCGACCGCGACACGGCACCCCGACGCCGACACGACACCCCGACCCCCGACACCTCCCGAAAAGGTGCTCTTTGGTCTTCCAGAGGCCGACGGGGTCATATATTTGTGAATTATGAGTTAGGTCATATATTTTTCGATTTTGTTATGAAAAACATCATATATAATTGTGTTGATCGGGTAGATTTAAATGTGCAGTTGTTTCATCGTTGCGAGTTTTGGTGTTCGACGACCTCCCCGTGCGTTTGACGAGCTCTGCCCCTTCGTTCGTGGGTGAGCACAAATGACATGTCCTCCTCCCCCCTTAATTATTTGCTTTGTTCCGGTGTTCGTGCCGATGAAACTTCATAGCTATGCGTAACCAATATGTGTCTCCCGTTCGAAAGCATTATAGTTATAAATATGCATGCATTTGCATATTTATAACCGTGATTCTTTCGAATTGTCCAACGCTATCCATGGACAGCCCGAGTATGTGTAGATTGGGTTCGTTTTCCCATATGCTTTGCTCCAGATCCGATGCATAAATTTCATCAGTGCCTCCCCTGTTGTTCTCCGGTTACACACCCTCTCTGTTTATTGCAGAGACGTGTACCAAGAGAACAGCGGGGAGGTGCTGCCGAAATTTTGCGTCGGATCCGGAGCATAGCATGGGAAAATGAACCCAATCTACACATACTCGGGTGGGATTAGGACCTATCATTGCCTATTAGAGTGTAGGTTGCATGGACGTAATAAAATTGACAAAGTAGATCAACTGATGAATATATACATGGTGAATTATATATATATATATATATATATATATTTGTTGTGTGTCTAGTAGCTCTGAAAGTCAAGATGAGTCATCGTGCGTGGATGTACACCTGTCACACTGGTCAAAACAAAGGGAGCACTGAATGGTTCACAAAAACAAAGGGGTTTGTGCAAGCCGCATTTGCAAATGGCCAGAGGAAAACCTGGTGCCCCTGTTTACGGTGCGGCAATTGGGAAAAGAGGACAGAGGCTGAAATGGGCAAACACCTGCAGAAGAGTGGATTTACGCCCGATTATACGGTGTGGACATATCATGGTGAGTCTGCCCAACGTGACCGAGCTGAGGTGGATCGTCGTCACACCGACGAGCATGGTACCGGGATGGAAAACATGGTGCAAGACTTCGATGATGCTTGGGATTCGGACGAGGAGATGGAGGAATCTGCAAAGGCCTTCAATGAAATGTTGGAGTCTTCAAAACGTCCGCTCCATGAGCACACTGAGCTTTGTCAGTTGGATGCCATCTCACAAGTAATGGCTCTAAAGGCTCAGTTCAACTTGGGCAGAGAATGCTACGACGCAATGATGACAGTATTTGGACGCTTTCTACCCAAAGGCCATGCAATGCCTGCAAACCTGTACTAGTCGAAGGAGGCGGCAAATGTTATCGAGAACGTCTGCAAGCGCCTACTACAGAACTTACGGCACGAGGCTCGGGTGCAGGCTGTTCGAGACTACTACGCCTTGCGTGGTATCAAGAAGCCCAAGCCGGCGTGCCGCAATAAGTTCCTGAGTAAGGAGCGGTACATGAAAGTAATTCTTAAGGCCTTGTACTTACTTCCTTCATTTAGTAATTCATAGCCGTAGCACTCAAGTTTTTATTTGCTAACTTAGGCGCCTCCGAGATGGTGTGCGGATCGGATGGATTGTTGGGAGGTGTTGGTCAATGAGTGGTGCTCAAAAGAATGGCTAGCCGTCCACAACGCGGCCAAGGACAAACGTGCCCAAATGGAAGGTGTGCCACACCATCAAGGCAGCTCCAACTTATATCAGTTCGGGCGGAACTGGGTATGTGGTTTGCTTCATGATTCATGCAATTCATTCATCATGCTAGCTTGAGCCCTTTAATTACTAATTTACTTTGTTTCTCTCTTTTTGGCACGCTACAATAAGGTGGATAAGGTGCCAGAGGTATACGACCTATATGCCATGGCCCACACTGCCTCTTTCAAGAAAGTCAAGGCATTCTCTCCGTCTGACCTCGATGATGCAAACAACTTCACCAACATCTCCTCCCACGACAAGCTCGTGAAATATAGAGATGAGGGGAAGGCAAGGAAAGGGGAGGACTTTAACCCGAGCCAGGGTCCCATTGATCCAGAGCTGGTGATGATATCTGGTGGAGGGAGGTCCCATGGCTCCATAGCCATTGGAGATGGACTTATCCGTTGTCCTAGCACTCTCCCGGAGATCAAGGCGCGCCAGTCGAGCTCCGTTCCTGAGATAAGGCCTCATGAACGGCCAGTCCAACTCGCCATCAAGGTTAGTTATACGTACTCAGCTATCTTTCTCCATTACATTGTCTGTGCTTCCATCAATGATTACAAATGGTAACGAGGAGTGGTGTTGAAGGCTGCTAATACTAGGTGAGAGAGATAGAACGGAGAAACTTCTGGTGAAGGCGGCGGAGAGGCAACGGGAGTTGGAGGAGAGGACGACAACAATGTTGGAGGAGGAGAGGGCACGAAATGACATGCAGGCAAGGGCCATGTACGAGCTCCTTGTGGTAAGTTTCTTCTGCAGAATAGCCAAAACATTCATGTAGTGTTTGTCTCATTACTAACTAGTATGACTGAGTCGTCAAAACCAAATGTGCAGTCTATGTGCGAGAAGACCGGTCAGACCGCTCCGCCGATGCCAGTGATTGCTCCTGGGACCACGGTGAGTTTAATTTGAATGGACATTACTTGATAGTCTTAACATTTGAGTGTCATCATACTAACGAGACATTGGAAATGATCTTTGGTGCAGCGTAACTCCAGACAAGCATCGCACGATCCTTCTCCAGCTACCGGCACGAGCCAGCCCGCTCCTACACCTCCATGATCATGGTAAGTTTCTCCAGTGTTTTGCTTAACAAATGCATAAAGACCTAGACTTAGCCTTATTTTCTCCAATATGCTTACCACAATGACCTAGAGTTAGCTTCTTTTCCTCCAAAATGACTTAATAAGCTTACTAACCTCCAAAACCATCCAGTTTACCTAAGTTAGCTCTAAAACGACCTATCCTTAGCTTTGTTTCCTCCAAAATGACCTAATTTAGCTCTAATATGCTTAGTTAACTAGGTTTGCTCAATAATGACATGTACTTAGCTTACTTATGTAAAAAATGGCATAATTAGCTTAGTTAGCTCATAAACAATCCATTTTACCTAAGTTAGCTCTAAAATGACCCATTCTACCTTAGTTAGCTCATAAATGATCCATTTTACCCAAGTTAGCTCGAAAATGACCCATTTTACCTAGACTAGCTCCAAAATGATCCATTTTACCTATGTTAGCTCTAAAATGACCCACTTTACCTAGGTTAGCTCCAAAATGACCCATCTTACCTAGGTTAGCTCCAAAATGATGCATTTTACCCAAGTTAGCTCTAAAATGACCCATCTACCTAGGTTAGCTCACAAACGATCCATTTTACCTAGTTTAGCTCCAAAATGACCCATCACACCCAGGTTAGCTCTAAAATGATGCATTTAACCTAAGTTAGCTCATAAACGATCTATTTCACCTAGGTTAGCTCATAAACGATCCATTTCACCTAACTTAGCTCAAAAATGATCCATTTCACCTAGGTTAGCTCCAAAATGACCCATCTTACCTAGGTTAGCTCTAAAATGATGCATTATACCTAAGTTAGCTCATAAACGATCTATTTCACCCAGGTTAGCTCATAAACGGTCCATTTCAACTAAGTTAGCTCATAAATGATCCATTTCACCTAAGTTAGCTCATAAATGGCATATACTTCTTCTTCTAGTCACCTTTTTCTAACTTTCTTATTTGCCATTTTGCAGATTTCATTCACTTCACGGAAGCTAGCTTGCTATGATGGAGTGCTTGTTTTTTCTTTCATTCTCCTCTAGTATTCTTCTAGCTTGCTATGATGGAACTTGCTATCTTGATGAAACTTTGTATGGATGGAACAATGTGTATGTGCAACTTGCTATGTATGAATGGATGGAACTATATATGTATGCACGATGAAACTTATGTGCTGGATATGTCATATGTTTGCTGTTAAATAGCCATGTGAAATATATATATATATATATATATATATATATATATATATATATGTATATATATGTCATATATTTGCTGTGAAAATTGCTGGATTAAAAAAAACAGAAAAAAGAGGCACCTTTGCCGGCAGCCGCTGATGGCAAAGGCTCCTTTGCCGTCTGCCGCGGACGCCAAAGAAGCCACGTGGTGGCCACCTGTGCTCCCTAGGAGCTGACCCATTTGGTCAGTTTGCCTACAGCGGCGGACGGCAAAGGCTTTGCCTACAGTGGCAGATGGCAAAGAATGCCCACATTTGCCTACAGCAGCAGACGGCAAAGGCTTGTCCCGCAGTGACGTCCAGCTGACGTCATTCGGCGGACGGCAAAGGCCGGATGCTCTTTGCCGTCAGCGGCGGACGGCAAAGGCTATCGTTAGCCGCCTAACGGACTAACAACACATTTATTGCCGTCGGCTTTCTTTGCCGTCAGCCGCTGATAGCAAAGGCCCCTTTGCCGTCCGCTTCAAAAAGCAGACGGCAAAGAAGCTCTTTACCGATGCCTACTTTGCCGGAGCCTTTTGTCGTCCGTGGCAGACGGCAAAGGCCTTTGCCGTCCGCCATCCTTGCCTTTGCCGTCTGCCGTGGTAGACGGCAAAGTAGCTGATTCCTGTAGTGCCAGCCCACCGTCGACCGCCGGGGTCATCACCCGCTCCGCTACCGCCGCCCGAAGGCGGGACGCGGAGGTGGATGCCCGCACGTGCGTCAGCGACCTTGCACGCTACACCGAGTTCCTGCGGGAGGAGGAGGAGCGCCTCGTCGAGCATGCAAAGAGCCTTACCGCCGCCGTGGCCGCGGCACACGCCACCTCAGAGGCGAGGAATCAGAAGATATACGAGGAGAACCACCGCTTCGAGAGGGGTCATCTGGAGCGGCAGAGGGCGTTCGAGGCGAGCTTCGCTGAAGCTAAAACAACGGTAGGCACCGTATTGCGGTTACCCAGCTCGTCGGTAGGCTCCTCCTCCACCGCCTCTTACTGAGCACGCTCGGCAGAGGAGAGGCAGCCGAAACTAGTACAAAGCCCCTTCGCAGTAGTAGTAGTATTTAGGGGCTATTTTGTTCAGTTCATATGACTATAGATGTGGTGGAACTGTACAACGTACTTAAAATTAGGTAGTATATATAGTTGAATTAGCTATTTCAGTACGTGATTGGCAACAATTGGGGAAAAGTTTGGTCGGTTCAGCTGTCGAGTTGAACTGTTTGTATAAATTAAGAACGTCTGCTTAATCTATGAATGAAATCTATGCTTAATTAATGAATTTTAGTTGCAAAACTTAGATAGTGCTAGTGATTTTTAGCTGCATATTTTGACAAATCGCAGTGTTACAAGGATTGCCAAATGTTACCAAATTGTTTGTACGTGGTTGCACACGGGTCATCCAAAACAACTGTTTGCATTGAAGGGATGCACAAATCCTACGCTGCTCTCACTTTGCATATGGGTGTTCTAACTAAAACGTTTGCGATCAAGAGCTGCAGAAATCCTGCTCGACACATTTTCTCTTGGCATCTTGGGGAAGCTGTCAGTTTTGCATACGGGTGTTCTAACTAAAACGTTTGCGATGAGTGTTTTATATTTAGAAAACGAATTAAACTGTGGCTTGGGCGCCATTAATGGAGAGGATGCGAGCAAGGCGGGCGGCCATGTAAGTCAAAGGGCTCGCTTCCTAGTGAGCTTGCGCAGCGTACAGCTTGCACGCTTCCCGATGAGCCTGCGCACTCGAGGACAGCTTGCACGCCTCTCGGTCAGCCTGCGCACCGGACAGCGCTCGCACGCCTCCCATTCAGTCAAGGTCAAGCAGCTGTCCGCACGGCACCTCCTATAGCCATTAAAACCAAGACATCTGGCGTAACGTGAATGGTTAACAGAACGCACACGGTTTGAATTATACAAACGTTTGAGATATTAAAGTGGCTGCTATTTTTTCAAAATGCCTTTGTAGGCTATCATTATTCGAGTGCGCCTTCTCTCAAAATGGACACGAAAAATACCACAGCATGTCGGAGGCCATTCCATGATAGAATGCCAAGTTTCATGAATTTCAGACGAGTTTTGGATTTACTAGAATTTAAAAATAAAGTACTCAACGTTTTGCCGGCAATCAACGGTGCCCTGGTGTTTGAAATTCGTTCCCATTTCTTGCATGGGACCTAAGCATACACCCAAGGACACGTATTTGATTTTTTAACCAATTTATATGCACTGGATCATGTGCATGTAGTTCAAATTTGAATTATGCACATAAATGCATTGAAAACTCAGTTAATGCATAAAATGTCCAAACGAACCCCGAAAAATCACAAAAATTGACACAACACTCCTTTTTCTCTATGTTGACACAAGAAAAAAATTTAAAGCAATAAGAGGCAATGGATATCGTTTCGTCCCCAAAGGTGGCACGTTCCCTACCGAAACCATCATGCTTGTTTTGAGAAGCTCTGGTTTGTGAGAAGCATATCCCCAAACCTGCCCCAAATGGGACAAATTTTTTACCACGGCATGTTGATGCCGCTCCATGATAGCATGCCAAGTTTCATGAATTTCAGACGAGTTCTGGATTTACTAGAATTTAAAAACCAGGCATCTCAATGTTTTGCGGGCAATCAACGGTGCCCTGGTGTTTCAAATTCATTCCCATTTCTTGCATGGGACCTAAGCATGCACCCAAGGACACAGATTTGATTTTTCAACCAATTTATATGCACTCGAGCATGCGCATGTAGTTAAAATTTGAATCATGCACATAAATGCATTGAAAACTCAGTTAATGCATAAAAATGTCCAAACGAACCCTGAAAAATCACAAAAATTGACACAACACTCCTGTTGTTCTATGTTGACACGAGGAAAATTTTGAAAGCAATAAGAGGTAATGGATATCGTTTCATCCCCAAAGGTGGGACGTTCCCTACCGAAACCATCATGCTTGTTGTGAGAAGCTCTGGTTTGTGAGAAGCATATACCCAAACCTGCCCCAAATGGGACAAAAAATTTACGACGGCTTGTTGATGCCGCTCCATGATAGAATGCCAAGTTTCATGAATTTCAGATGAGTTTTGGATTTACTAGAATTTAAAAATAAAGTTCTCAATGTTTTGGCGGCAATCAAAGGTGCCCTGGTGTTTGAAATTCATTCCCATTTCTTGCATGGGACCTAAGCATACACCCAAGGACACAGATTTGATTTTTCAACCAATTTATATGCAATGGAGCATGTGCATGTAGTTCAAATTTGAATCATGCACATAAATGCATTGAAAACTCAGTTAATGCATAAAAATGTCCAAACGAACCCCGAGAAATCACAAAAATTGACACAACACTCCTGTTGTTCTATGTTGACACGAGGAAAAATTTGAAAGCAATAAGAGGCAATGGATATCGTTTCATCCCCAAAGGTGGGACGTTCCCTACCGAAACCATCATGCTTGTTGTGAGAAGCTCTGGTTTGTGAGAAGCATATACCCAAACCTGCCCCAAATGGGACAAATTTTTTACCATGGCATGTTGATGCCGCTCCATGATAGCATGCCAAGTTTCATGAATTTCAGACGAGTTTTGGATTTACTCGAATTTAAAAACAGGCATCTCAATGTTTTGCCGGCAATCAACAGTGCCCTGGTGTTTGAAATTCATTCCCATTGCTTGCATGGGACCTAAGCATGCACCCAAGGACACAGTTTTGATTTTTCAACCAATTTATATGCACTGGAGCATGTGCATGTAGTTCAAATTTGAATTATGCCCATAAATGCATTGAAAACTCAGTTAATGCATAAAAATGTCCAAATGAACCCCAAAAAATCACAAAAATTGGCACAACACTCCTGTTGTTCTATGTTGACACGAGAAAATTTTTGGAAGCAATAAGAGGCAATGGATATGGTTTTATCCCCAAAGGTGGGACGTTCCCTACCGAAACCATCATGCTTGTTGTGAGAAGCTCTAGTTTGTGAGAAGCATATACCCAAACCTGCCCCAAATGGGATAAAAAATTTACCACGGCATGTTGATGCCGCTCCATGATAACATGCCAAGTTTCATGAATTTCAGACGTGTTTTGGATTTACTAGAATTTAAAAACCAGGTATCTCAATGTTTGCGGTCGAGTGACGGTGGCAGGGTGTTTGACATTCATTCCCATTTCTTGCGTGGGACCTAAGCAGGCAACCAAGGACACGGATTTGAATTTTCAACTAATTTATATGCATTAGAGCATGTGCCTGTAGTTCAAATTTGAATTATGCACATGAATGCATAGAAAACTCAGTTAATGTATAAAAATGTCCAAGCGAACCCCAAAAAATTCCAAAAAATGACAAAACACTCCTGTTGTTCTATGTTGACACTAGGAAAAAATTTGAAATCGAGAAGAGGCAATGGATATCGTTTCGTCCAGAAAGGTGAAACGTTCCCTACCGAAACCATCACACTTGTTGTGAGAAGCTCTGGTTTATGATAAGCTTATACCCAAACCTGCCCCAAATGGGACATAATTTTTACCACGGCATGTTGATGCCGCTCCATGATAGCATGCCAGGTTTCATGGATTTCGGACGAATTTTGGATTTACTAGAATTACAAAAGCAAGTACGTCGACGTTTGCCGGAGAGCCACGGTGCCATGCTGTTCGAATTTCATTCCCATTTCTTGCATGGGAGATAAGCATAAACCCATGGACACATATATGATTTTACAACCCATGTTGGTGCACCGGAGCATGTGCATGTAGTTTAATTTTGAATTGTGCACTTGAAATGGCTAGAAAATCAATTTAATGTATAAAATGTTCAAACGAACCCTGAATAATTCCAATTCTTTTACGACACACATATAGTTGCATGTTCACTCCAGATAAAAGGTCTAGCAATTCAAACACCGTCCATTGCCGCTGTGACCCCATTATGTAATTCAAATCAAGATGAAAAATCAAATAGATCGCACACAGTTTATTATCACGAACCGTGTGAGATGCAGCACAAAATATCCTGGAGCACCATCGGTGTATAGTACGCTTATGGCTTACGCGAGAAGGTGTGTCGGCTATAGTCAACAGCCGGCGTCTTAAGCACACTAGCTCGCTCCCCAAATATCATTTCACTGTTCAATCGTCGCCGATGAAAGATGGGCACGTGGACCCGCGTTGTGAGGGCAACTTCGGTGGCCCACTCCGGCGAGAGCGCGGCCGCAGCCGCCATGCGCGTGCTAACAAGGTGCATGAGCACGGTCGCGATTTGCGACCGGGCGGCAAAGGCAGCCCAAACGGCCGCTGTTGCTTCTCAGGTGGCGGCAGCAACATCTGCCTCGGGGATAGCAACTGGCGAGAGCGGCACAGCAGCTGTCCGTTCCACAACGGCAGCCTTAGCCCTGATGGAGGCCGCCCACGACCATGTCGAGGCCGCCCACGCCCAGCTCCTAGCGGTCACCGCACAAATCGAACGAAGCTTCTCCGACAACGGCCGGCAACCCACGGCCGAAGAGCTGGCAATCACCGAGAGCGTTCGAGCAGCCGTCCGTTCCTCCGCCGCATACCTTGCGACGACGGAGCCCGTCCAAGCCCAGATCGCGTCCGCCCACTCCTAGCTCGTGGTGGCCTTTTCCAAAGATATGGCGGACGCGGATGGCGAGATGCTTGCCAAGTATGGTGCGATGGATGCCATGGAGCCCCTTCCCCAGGAGACCGTCGGGCGCGAGTTGGACATGGAGGAGGCGGCGGAGATCGACGAGCACCAGCCATAGTAGTACTCTTTGTTTTGTTTAATTAAGAGCGCCGGTCTTTAATTTGTTAGAGTAATGTTTAGGTCAGCTAGCTCTGTTTAATTGCTGAACTTGCTCGATTAAGAAGTGTGGGTGTGTTGTAGTCTCCTTTGTACCCAAATTATGCAATGACGTGGATGACCACTGTAACCATGGAAATTTGAACCAAAACTTTTGACGTTCAAACTCATCACACATGGGTTAAGCTATCTGAATCGTTTGTGATGTCCACATATCGTACACAGTTCTAAATAAGGGCCCGTGTCCGATGACACTTTGCGCGCCAGTTTTTTGGCTGTAGCGATTCCAAATTTTTGGCTTCCGTGGAAATATCTACCTCCCCGCCCCTCCCCCTTACCAAAAGCCACATTTCCCCTCTTTCCGCCTTCCTTTCCAAGTTCAAACCTTCACTCTTTCTTGCAGCACCTCCTCCTCGTCGGCGACCCTCCTTCACGCCACTCGGCCTCCTCTATCCAGGCAGGTAATCCACACCCGACCCCCATCCTCCTCCTCCTTCCACATCCCACATGCCCCGACCGCCGGCGTGAGCGTGATACGTCTCCGTCGTATTTACTTTTCCAAACACTTTTGCCCTTGTTTTGGACTCTAACTTGCATGATTTGAATGGAACTAACCCGGACTGACGCTGTTTTCAGCAGAATTGCCATGGTGTTATCTTTGTGCAGAAACAAAAGTTCTCGGAATGACCTGAAACTTCACGGAGATTATTTTTGTGAATAATAAAAAATACTGGCGAAAGAATCAAGGCAAGGGGGCCCACACCCTTTCCACGAGGATGGGGGGCGCGCCCCCTGCCTCGTGGGCCCCCTGGAGCTCCACCGACCTCAACTCCAACTCCATATATTCGTGTTTGGGGAGAAAAAATCAAGAGAGAAAGATTCATCACGTTTTATGATACGGAGCCGCCGCCAAGCCCTAAACTCTCTCGGGAGGGCTGATCTGGATTCCGTTCGGGGCTCCGGAGAGGGGAATCCGTCGCCGTCATCATCATCAACCATCCTCCATCACCAATTTCATGATGCTCACCGCCGTGCGTGAGTAATTCCATCGTAGGCTTGCTGGACGGTGATGTGTTGGATGAGATTTATTATGTAATCGAGTTAGTTTTGTTAGGGTTTGATCCCTAGTATCCACTATGTTCTGAGATTGATGTCGCTATGACTTTGCTATGCTTAATGCTTGTCACTAGGACCCGAGTGCCATGATTTTAGATCTGAACCTATTATGTTTTCATGAATATATGTGAGTTCTTGATCCTATCTTGCAAGTCTATAGTCACCTACTATGTGTTATGATCCGGCAACCCCGAAGTGACAATAATCGGGACCACTCCCGGTGATGACCGTAGTTTGAGGAGTTCATGTATTCACTAAGTGTTAATGCTTTGGTCCGTACTCTATTGAAAGGAGGCCTTAATATCCCTTAGTTTCCGCTAGGACCCCGCTGCCACGGGAGGGTAGGACAAAATATGTCATGCAAGTTCTTTTCCATAAGCACGTAAGACTATATTCGGAATACATGCCTACATTACATTGATGAATTGGAGCTAGTTCTTTGTCACCCTATGTTATGATTGTTACATGATGAACCGCATCCGGCATAATTCTCCATCACCGATCCAATGCCTACGAGCTTTTCACATATTGTTCTTCGCTTATTTACTTTTCCGTTGCTACTATTACAATCACTACAAAACCCAAAAATATTACTTTTGCTACCGTTAGTTACTATCATACTACTTTGCTACTAAATACTTTGCTGCAGATATTAAGTTATCCAGGTGTGGTTGAATTGACAACTCAACTGCTAATACTTGAGAATATTCTTTGGCTCCCCTTGTGTCGAATCAATAAATTTGGGTTGAATACTCTACCCTCGAAAACTGTTGTGACCCCCTATACTTGTGGGTTATCAAGACTATTTTCTGGCACCGTTGCCGGGGAGCATAGCTCTATTCTTTGAGTCACTTGGGATTTATATCTGCTGTTCACTATGAAGAACTTGAAAGACGCGAAAACAAAAATTTATCCCTCAACTACGAGGGGAGGTAAGGAACTGCCATCTAGCTCTGCACTTGATTCACCTTCTGTTTTGAGTAAGCTTGCGACACCTAAACCTGCTTCTGCTATTAATTCTGATATGTCGCATGTTGACGCGAAAACAAAAATTTATCCCTCAACTACGAGGGGAGGTAAGGAACTGCCATCTAGCTCTGCACTTGATTCACCTTCTGTTTTGAGTAAGCTTGCGACACCTAAACCTGCTTCTGCTATTAATTCTGATATGTCGCATGTTATTGATGATGCCACTTCTGCAATGCATGATACTTATGATGAAACTACGTCTATGCTTGATACCACTGTGCCACTTGGTGAATTTCTTGATGAACAACTTGCTAGGGCTAGAGAGAATGAAATTATTGAAACTGGTAATATTGATGAAAGTGATGATGAAGATTCTCCCCCTAGATATGAATTGTCTGTTGTGCCTGAGGGCTATGTTATGGATGAAGAAACTGCTAGAGACTTTCTTGCTTGCAATGATAGAAGTGATCTTAAGAAATTAGTAGCTAAGCTGAAACAAAAAACTTTGAATGCTAGAATGAAATATGATCCTGCTTATGCTACTTCACCTATCTTTGTTACTGATAAGGATTATGAATTCTCTGTTGATCCTGATATAATTACTTTGGTTGAATCTGATCCTTTTTATGGCTATGAATTTGAAACTGTTGTGGCACATCTTACTAAATTAAATGATATAGCCACCCTATTCACTAATGATGAGAAAACTCGCTACTACTATATCCTTAAAATATTTCTGTTCTCATTAAAGGGTGATGCTAAGATATGGTTTAAATCTCTTGATCTTGGTTGTGTGCGTAGTCCCCAGGATATGATTTATTACTTCTCTGCTAAATATTTCCCTGCTCATAAGAAACAAGCTGCTTTAAGGGAAATATATAATTTTGTGCAAATAGAAGAAGAGAGTCTCCCACAAGCTTGGGGGAGGCTTCTCCAATTACTTAACGCTTTGCCTAATCATCCTCTCAAGAAAAATGAAATACTTGATATCTTTTATAATGGACTAACCAATGATTCCAGAGACCACCTGGATAGTTGTGTTGGTTGTGTTTTCAGGGAAAGAACACCAGATGAAGCTGAAATTTTATTGAATAATATGTTGACCAATGAAAATAATTGGACACTTCCTGAACCAACTCCTAAGCCAACTCCGAAGAAAAGGGGTGTTATATTCTTTAGTCCTGAAGATATGCAAGAGGCAAAGAAATCTATGAAAGAAAAAGGTATACAAGCTGAAGATGTTAAGAATTTACCTCCTATTGAAGAAATACATGGTCTTAATCCATCACCTATTGAAGAAACACATGGTCTTGATAACCCGACACAGGTAGTAAAGGTAAATTCTCTCTATAGATATGATAAAGCTGAAATCCCTCCTACTAAGTTTGCTAGCCAATGTTTGGATGAGTTTGATAATTTTATGGTTAAGCAAGAAAACTTCAATGCTTATTTTGCTAGAGAATTAAAACGCAATGCTTATATGATTGAACACTTGAGTGATTATATGTCTAGAGTTAAATGTGAACTTAAACTCATTAGTAAACATGCTTCTATGGTTACCACTCAAGTAGAACAAGTACTTAAAGCTCAGAATGATTTGCTCAATGAATTAAATAGTAAGAATAATGATTTTGCTGTTAGAGTGGCTACTAGAACTGGTAAAATGACTCAGGAACCTTTGTATCTTGAAGACCATCCTAAGAGAATTGCGCAGGATTCTCAGAGAAATAATATTGATGCACCTAGTGCTTCTAAAAAGAAGAAAAAGAAAAATGATAGGACTTTGCATGCTTCTAGTGAACCTGTTGTAGACATACTTGAGAATCCCAATGATATTTCTATTTCTGATGCTGAAACACAATCTGGTGATGAACATGAACCTAGTAATAATATTAATGGCAATGTTCATGTTGATGCTCAACCTAGCAATGATAATGATGTAGAAATTGAACCTGCTGTTGATCTTGATAACCCACAATCAAAGAATCAACGTCATGATAAGAGAGACTTTGTTGCTAGGAAGCACGGTAAAGAAAGAGAACCATGGGTTTAGAAACCCATGCCTTTTCCTCCCAAACCATCAAAGAAAAAGGATTATGAGGATTTTGAGCGCTTTGCTGAAATGATTAGACCTATCTTTTTGCGTATGCGTTTGACTGATATGCTCAAAATGAATCCTCATGCTAAGTATATGAAATAAATTGTTACTAATAAAAGAGAGATACCGGAATCTGAAATTTCCACCATGCTTGCTAATTATACTTTTAAGGGTGGAATACCAAAGAAACTTGGAGATCCAGGAGTACCTACTATACCATGCTCCATTAAAAGAAACTATGTTAGAACTGCTTTATGTGATCTTGGAGCCGGTGTTAGTGTTATGCCTCTCTCTTTATATCGTAGACTTGATCTAAATAAGTTGACACCTACTGAAATATCTTTGCAAATGGCTGATAAATCAACTGCTATACCTGTCGGTATTTGTGAGGATGTGCCTGTTATGGTTGCAAACATTACTATTTTAACAGACTTTGTTATTCTTGATATTCCCGAGGACGATAGTATGTCTATTATTCTTGGAAGACCCTTTTTGGATACTGCAGGGGCTGTTATTGATTGCAACAAAGGCAATGTCACTTCTCATGTTAATGGCAATGAACATACGGTACACTTTCCGAGGAAACAACCTCAAGTTCATAGTATAAATTCTATTGGAAAAATTCCATCGATTATTTTTGGAGGTTTTGAATTTCCTCTACCTACTGTCAAGAAGAAATATGATATTCTTATTATTGGGGACGTGCATATGCCCGTTGAGGTAACATAGTGTTATTCAAAATTTCTCCGGTTTCATGCAATTCGGAATGAGTTTGTTAACAAGACCTAATCAACCTTGTTAGTGGATTCCTTTTGATGAGCATGAGATGGATGAAGTTAGAAAGCACAACCTTCTGTACCCTCCTTTTACTTTCTGTTATTTAGAATAAATAAAGCAAAAATAGTACTTCCTGTCAGTTTTCTGAATTATCCGTGCAATAAAAAATACCCCGAAAATAAAAGTTCTCCAAATGTCCCGAAAATGAAATATGATTTTTTCTAGAATATTTGAGACTATCTGGCACTGAGAACACATCACGGGGAGCAAGCACCTGGCCACGAGGGTCCAGGGCGCGCCCACCCCCCGGGGCGCGCCCCCTGCCTCGTGGGCCCATGGTGGCTCCCCTCCACTTATTCCTGCACCCATACACTCCTTCTTCCTCCCAAAAAAATCACCAACCAGCTCAAGCACGAGTTCTAGCTCATTTTGCTGCGATTTTCGATCTCCTTGCTCAAAGCACCTCTCACAAAACTGCTTTGGCGATTGTTCCTTGGTATGTGACTCCTCCAATGGTCCAATTAGTTTTTGTTCTAGTGCTTTATTCATTGCAAATTTGTGTTGCCTAGGTGGCCATGTTCTTGAGCTTGCATGTCAAATTTATATGGTTCCAAGTAGTTCTAATGCATGATATAGTCTCTAGGCACTTGTGGGAGTAGTTGCTATCAATTTTGTTGAGCTTGGTTCACTTTTATTTGAAGTTACTAAAATTTAAAAAAAAATCAGAGGAAGAAATATGTTTAGGAAAATGTACCAAGGTCGCCCTTCAAGGAAGCAAGGACCCAGGCTCGCAATGCGCGATGCCGACAATGAACCACCAAGGGACGCTCAAGTGCGGGCTTGTGAATGGCCTTAAGAGGACTTCATGGATCGAGGTGGAAACAAGGAAGAATTTAAAGCATATGTGCGTAATGCTGATCTTGTGAGCTTCGAGGCAGATAAGTGCCGTCAGTACCACTATCTCACTGATTCCTTTGTGAGGAGGTTTGAATTTTCATCGTCACGCAATTCTCAAACAGTTCCGTTTGATCTTTATGAAAATTCTTATACTATGGATTTAGAGGATTTTAATACTGCTTGCAAACTTCCACAATGGGGTAGTCCTAGTGAACCCCGCAAATCTGAATTTAGAGATTTTCTTGCTAGTATAACTGTGGGGGAATCTAGAGACATAGCACAAGCTACCATAGGGAGCATTCATTTTCCTGCTATACATTATTTTTCTCTCTTCATAGGTAGGTGCATAAATGGTAAGGATGAAGCATGTCACATGTGTGTCCCCGACCTCACTGTTCTCAGGAGTGCTGTATTAGGAGATAAACATTATAATTTGGGAGCCATTGTTGCACGTAGGTTGCATAATAATAGATTTAATGGAGATTTCTTTGGTGGAATTTATGCAACCCGTTTAGCTAATTTTCTTAATATACCCATACGTGAGTGTGATATTGAGTTGCCTCCTGTTCATTTAGATTATGAAGCTATGGTTCGTCATCGTTTTGTTGAGAGGAACGATCAGTTCCTCCAGTACCGACTAATCTTTGACAGACGACGCACCTATCACGTCGCTCTCCCTGCTTCTACTTTCTTTGACTTTCAGGTGAAGGGGAGATATTTCATAACCAGGGAGGAGGCGAACGAGTACGAAAGGAGGGCTGAGATAGTCCGCCTCCAAGCTGCAGCCCACGATGCAATAGCCGCTGCATCTCAGTACGACCCCAACTATAACTTTGGATATCTGCCAGGCCAGCCGTGGCATTAGACCAACTTAGGCCAAAAGCCTAAGCTTGGGGGAGTACGTATTTCTCACCGACATTACATTTATGTTCACACACTCATTGCTAGATTGTCGGTGCTCATACTCTTTCATTGTATATCCATGCTAGTTTATTTTCCTTTTTATGCTTTCTTCTTGTGTGTTGAAAAACCTTAAGAAAACCAAAAAAAATAGTAGTAGCTTTTAGCTAGCTTACTTTCTTGCTGTAGTAGTAATAATTAAAAGAAAACCCAAACATATTTCATGTTCTTCTTTTGCTTGTTGGGAGCTTTCCCGTGTAAATAGTTTTACTTCTTTTCTTTTCTTTGGGGGTCGATAGGAGAAGACCATAATAAAATTGTTGAAGTGGCTCTTATATGCTTTATTTTTGATTTAACCAAGAGCCCATATTGCCTTGTCTTCTCCAGTTTATTAAATGCTCACAGATTCGAGCTTAGTCCAATGCACATGCACTATTATTATTATTCACATCGTTCGGTCGTGCAAGTGAAAGGCAATTATGACGATATATGATGGACTGGTTGAGATGAGAGAAGCTGGTATGAACTCGACCTCTCTTGTTTTTGTAAATATGATTAGTTCATCGTTCCCGATTCAGCCTATTATGAATAAACATGTTTGCAATGACAATTAGAGATTATAGTTACTTATGCCATGCTTAATTAGCTAGGAGTTTATAATGGTTTACCTTGCGTGCCAACATGCTATGAAAATGGTTGTGATGTGGTATGATGGGGTGGTATCCTCCTTAGAATGATTCGAGTGACTTGACTTGGCACATGTTCACACATGTAGTTGAAACAAAATCAACATATCCTTCATGATATTTATGTTCATGGTGGATTATATCCTACTCATGCTTGCACTCAATGTTTATTAATTTTAATGCATGTTCATGACTGTTGTCGCTCTCTAGTTGGTCGCTTCCCAGTCTTTTGCTAGCCTTCATTTGTACTAAGCGGGAATACTGCTTGTGCATCCAATCCCTTAAACCCCAAAGTTATTCCATATGAGTCCACTATACCTTCCTATATGCGGTATCTACCTGCCGTTCCAAGTAAATTTGTATGTGCCAAACTCCAAACCTTCAAATGAAATTCTGTTTTGTATGCTCGAATAGGTCATGTATCAACTAGGGCTGTTCGTATCTTCCATGTTAGGCGGGTTATTCTCAAGAGGAGTGGACTCCGCTCCTCACTCACGAGAAAATGGCTGGTCACCGGGATGCCCAGTCCCATGCTTTATGCAAATCAAATCAAAATAATTGCGAACAAAACTCCCCCGGGACTATTGTTAGTTGGAGGCACTCGTTGTTTCGAGCAAGCCATGGATTGATGCTTGTTGGTGGAGGGGGAGTAAAAACTTTACCATTCTGTTTGGGAACCGCCTATAATGTGTGTAGCATGGAAGATATCGCCATCTCTTGGTTGTTATGTTGACAATGAAAGTATGCCGCTCAAAATATTATTTATCTCTATTTCAAAACCGAGCTCTGGCATCTCTACAAATCCCTGCTTCCCTCTGTGAAGGGCCTATCTATTTACTTTTATGTTGAGTCATCACCCTCTTATTAAAAAGCACCAGCTGGAGAGCACCGCTGTCATTTGCATCCATTACTATTAATTTATATTGGGTATGACTATGATTGGATCTCTTTTACCATGAACTACAATGTCTAGTCAGTCCTTGATCTTTAAAGGTGCTCTGCGTTTATGTTTTGCGGTCTTAGAAAGGGCTAGCGAGATACCATCTTGTTATATCATATCATGATTGTTTTGAGAAAGTGTTGTCATCCGAGATTTATTACTATTGCTCGCTAGTTGATTATGCCATTGATATGAGTAAACATGAGACCTAAGAGTTATTGTGAATATGGTTAGTTCATAATCTTTGCTGAAAACATGAATGTTGGCTTTGCATATTTACAACAACAAGAGCAAACAGAGTTTGTAAAAGTTTTTTATCACTTTCAGTTTATCAACTGAATTGCTTGAGGACAAGCAAAGGTTTAAGCTTGGGGGAGTTGATACGTCTCCGCCGTATCTACTTTTCCAAACACTTTTGCCCTTGTTTTGGATTCTAACTTGCATGATTTGAATGGAACTAACCCAGACTGACGCTGTTTTCAGCAGAATTGCCAAGGTGTTATCTTTGTGCAGAAAAAAAGTTCTCAGAATGACCTGAAACTTCACGGAGATTATTTTTGGGAATAATAAAAAATACTAGCGAAAGAATCAAGGCCAGGGGGCCCACACCCTTTCCACGAGGGTGGGGGCGCCCCCTGCCTCGTGGGCCCCCTGGAGCTCCATCGACCTCAACTCCAACTCCATATATTCGTGTTCGGGGAGAAAAAAATAAGAGAGAAAGATTCATCGCGTTTTATGATACGGAGCCGCCGCCAAGCCCTAAACTCTCTCGGCAGGGCTGATAATCCCCAAGTGCAAGGAATCATCGTAGCAATTTCCAAAGGTGGAAGTGATAAGTATGGAGTGTCGAACCCACAAGGAGCTAAAGGTAAGATCAATAATCTCTCAAGCCCTATATGCCACTGATACGACTCTACGTACACCGAACGTTTGCTTCCAACTAGCAACGAGAAATAAAACTATGTTGTGGGTATGAAGAGGATAACTTTGTATGATATCGGAGAGCTAAAATCTAAAAGTAGGTGTTGTTATCATGAAGTTAGAATATATTACTAAATATTATAAATAGCGAGTGTGGAATAATGGTGGATTGGTGTGCGGAATTGTCCTAGGCAATTGTTAACAAGACCGATAATCACTATTGCAGTTTCATATGAGGGAGAGGCATAAGCTAACATACTTTCTCTACTTGGATCATATGCACTTATGATTGGAACTCTAGCAAGCATCCGCAACTACTAAAGATCATTAAGGTAAAACCCAACCATAGCATTAAAGCATCAAGTCCTCTTTATTCCCATACGCAACAACCCCTCTTACTCGGGTTTGTGTTTCAGTCACTCACCAACCCACTATAAGCGAATCATGAACGTATTGCAACACCCTACAGCGGGAATCCCTCACGCTTGCGCGACACGGAGGGCACCATAGGACAGCATCAAAGTAAAACATACAACTCATACCAATCTAGATCATCAATCAACCCAAAGACAAAAGATATCTACTTAAAACATCATAGGATGGCAACACATCATTGGATCATAATATGTGGCATAAAGCACCATGTTCAAGTAGGGATTACAGCGGGGTGCGGGAGAGTGGACCGCGTAAAATAGATGAGGATGGTGATGATGATGGTGATGTTGATGAAGACGATCACCGTGGTGATGATTCCCCTCCCGATGGCACTCTGGTGCCACCAAGAGAGAGGAGGAGAGGTTCTCCCCCTTGTGCTTCCTCCTCCATGGCCTCCCCCCTCTGTTCATTGGCCTTCATGGTGATGATGGCCCCTCCGGGATCCTCCTCCATGGCCTCCGGTGATGATGGCCCCCTCCGGCAGGGTGCTGGAGAGGGCCTAGATTGACTTCTCGTGGCTACAGAGGCTTGCGGCGGTGGAACTTCCGATCTAGGTTTCTTTCTGGAAGTTTGGGTATATATAGAAGAATTTTACGTTGATTTCACGTCAGGAGGGTTTCCGGGCTGTCCACGAGGCAGGTGGCGCGCCCTAGGGGGTGGGCGCGCCCCCCACCCTCGTGGGCAGCCCGGGACTCTTCTGGCCTGCTTCCGGTACTCCATGGGCTTCTTCTGGTCCAAAAATGATCTCCGTCAAGTGGCACGTCAATTGGACTCCGTTTAGTTTTCCTTTTCTGTGATACTCTAAAACAAGGAGAAAACAGAAACTGGCACTGGGCTCTAGGTTAATAGGTTAGTCCCAAAAATCATATAAAATATCATATAAATGCATAAAAACATCCTAGAAGGATAGTATAATAGCATGAATATTTCATAAATTATAGATACGTTGGAGACGTATCAGCATCCCCATGCTTAATTCCTGCTCGTCCTCGAGTAGGTAAATGATAAAAGAAATAATTTATGAAGTGTGAATGCTAGCAAGTGCATAAGTTTGATCAATGATAATTCCAATCACTTTTTCTAGCATCATTATATGTCATAACAATAGCTCATCTCATAAAACTTTTCATGATCAAGTAACAAGCAATCACATGTTTAAAGTATAGATCATAAACTTTCTTGAAAACTAACAAACAATATTCTCAGTCATCAAACAATTGCAATTCATCTTATTTTCAGGAAGAGTCTATGTCAGAGCTTTGATTTAGCAAACTCCACATACTCAACTATCATTTAGTCTTTCACAATTGCTAACACTCACGCAATACTTGTGGTTATGGAGTTTTAATCGGACACAGAGAAAGATAGGGGCTTATAGTTTCGCCTCCCAACCTTTTACCTCAAGGGTAATGTCAACAATAATAGCTCATGCTAACTTACATCCAATTAGATATATATATATATATATATATATATATATATATATATATATATATATATATATATATATATCAGGATCCTTCCAACATCCTGTGCTTGCCAAAGGATAAAATGTAAAAAGGAAAGGTGAAGATCACCAAGACTCTTGCATAAGGTAGAAGATAATAATAAAAGATAGGCCCTTCGCAGAGGGAAGCAGAGGTTGCCATGCGCTTTCAGGGTTGGATGCACAAAATTTTAATGCGAAAGAACGTCACTTTATATTGCCACTTGTGATATGAACCTTTATTATGCAGTCCGTCGCTTTTATTTCTTCCACATCACAAGATCGTATAAAGCTTATTTCCTCCACACCAATCAATCATACATATTTAGAGAGCAATTTTTATTGCTTGCACCGATGACAACTTACTTGAAGGATCTTACTCAATCCATAGGTAGATATGGTGGACTCTCATGGCAAAACTGGTTTTAAGGGTATTTGGAAGCACAAGTAGTATCTCTACTTGGTGCAAAGAATTTGGCTAGCATGAGGGGGAAAGGCAAGCTCAACATGTTGGATGATCCATGACAATATACTTTATTTCAGATATAAGAAAACATAACCCATTACGTTGTCTTCCTTGTCCAACATCAACTCTTTAGCATGTCATATTTTAATGAGTTCTCCCAATCATAAAAGATGTCCAAGATAGTATATTTATATGTGAAACCTCTCTTCCTTCAATATTCTTTCATGAATTGTTCAAGTGACCAATTCTACGTTTGCTAACTTTCAATAAGTTTACTACCTATACTTATTATGTGTGAAGTCATTACTCCCCATGTTATAAGCATATGAAACATATATAAATTCAGGTTTATGACATTCAATTTATTCAACCATTTACTCATAGGATATACGTGAAGCACATGAGTAAATGACAAACTACTCCAAAAGATATGAGTGAAGAACACTGAGTAGTCAAATAATTAACTAGCCATGGGAGGATTCTTTTTCATTCAATATTTCAGATCCAATGATTTTATTCAAACAGCAAGTAAAATTGAAAATACGCTCCAAGCAAAACACATATCATGTGACGAATAAAAATATAGCTCCGAGTAAGGTATACCGATAGTTTTGAAGACGAAAGAGGGGATGCCTTCCGGGGCATCCCCAAGCTTAGGCGCTTGAGTCTTCCTTGAATATTACCTTGGGGTGCCTTGGGCATCCCCAAGCTTAGGGTCTTTCCACTCCTTATTCTCCTCATATCGATATCTCACCCAAAGCTTGAAAACTTCAATCACACAAAACTTAACGTAACTTCGTGAGATAGGTTAGTATGATAAAGAGCAAACCATTCACTTTGGTACTGTCAAAGACAAGGTTCATAATTGTTCTCACACAATGCCTACTGTACCATATCATTTCTACAATTTATATTGAGAATATAAGCCATAGAAACTAGAAAACAAGCAAACTATGCAATGAAAACAGAATCTGTCAGAAACAGAACAGTCTGTAATGATCTGAACATAAACCATACTTCTGCTACTCCAAAAATTATGAAATAAATTGGTGGACGTGAGGAATTTGTCTATTAATCTTCTGCAAAAAGAATCAACTCAAAAGCACTCTTCTGTAAAAAATGACAGCTAATCTCGTGAGCGCAAAGTTTCTGTTTTTTACAGCAAGATCACATTAACTTTCACCCAAGTCTTCCCAAAGGTCTTACTTGGCACTCTATTGAAACAAAAGCTATAAAACATGATTACTACAGTAGCTTGATCATGTAAACACACAAAAACAGTAAGGGTAAATATCGGGTTGTCTCCCAACAAGCGCTTTTCTTTAGTGCCTTTTAGCTAGGCATGATGATTTCAATGATGCTGACATAAAAGATAGGAATTGAAGCACAAAGAGAGCATCTTGAAGAATATGACTAGCTAATTTAAATATAACCTACTTCCTATGCCTAGGGATTTTGTGAGCACACAATTTATAAGAACAACAATCGACTAGCATAGGAAGGCAAAACAAGTATAACTTCAAAACTTTAAGCACATAGAGAGGAAACTTGATATTATTGCAACTCCTACAAGCATGCATTCCTCCCTCATAATAATTTTCAGTAGCATCATGGCGAGCAACTTTGTTATCATACTCAATTGGAACCTCTTCCAAAATAGTGGAATCATTACTAGCTAAAGTTGGCACTCTTCCAAATCCACTTTCATAAATATCACACTAAGATTCAACACCTCCAAAATAGTGGGATCACTAATTCCTAAAGTTGACACTCTTCCAAACCCACTTTAAATGATAGTATTATTCATACTCCAAAAGATATAAGTGAAGTTCATGGAGCATTCTACAATTAACATAGACTAACCAATATCCAAGCTCAAAATATATAAGTGAAGCACACGAAGCATTGTATTAAACCATACTCAAAAGATTTAAGTGAAGCACAAAGAGTAATTCTATAAGGTCATACTTAAAAGATATAAGTGAAGCACATGAAGTATTCTATAAATTGATGAAGGGACATCTCACCCTAGCATGGTTCTTGAAGAAAAAGAAAAACACAAAGGACACAAATCATGTGAACAAAACAAAAACCGAGGTATACCGATAATTGTTGAAGAAAGATGGGATGCCAACCGGGGCATCCCCAAGCTTAGATGCTTGAGTATCCTTGGAATATTTACTTGGGGTGCCTTGGGCATCCCCAAGATGGAACTCTTGCCTCTCTTTATTCTTCTCATATCGGTAACTCCTCGTTCTTCGAACACTTCATCCACACAAAACTTTAACAAAAACTTTGTGAGATCCGTGAGTGTAACAAAGCAAATCACTACTATAAGTACTGTTGCAAACCAATTCATATTTTGTTTTTGCATTGTAGCTACTGTAATATAACTTTTCAATGGCTTAATCCACCGATAGAAATCAATAGTTTCATCAAAACAAGCAATCAATGCATCAAAAACAGAATCTGTCTTAAACAGGACAGTCTGTAGTAATCTGGAAGTCTAGTATACTTCTGTAACTCCTAAAATTATGAAATAAATATGAAAATTTGAAAAATTTGTACAGAAGTAATGTGCAAAAGGTTTCAGACCCATTTTACTTTCCAGTAAAAAATGTATATTCACGCACTACAGCCAAAGTTTCTGTTTTTGTTCTGCACATAGTAAACAAGCAATCTAATCATCCTAAAACCAAAGCTTGGCACATTATTTTTATAGTACAATGAATATATACAAGGGGATAATTATTTACAGAGAAACTTCCATGAAAAATTCTACATTGTTTCCGTGAGCATGAACACAAGTGCTCAAGGTCGACCCTCACTTCTTCAATGCATAACTTTCCAATCACTTCTCTTTTTGAAAAACTTTTTTAGGCATGAGAGGCAAGTAATAATTTTTTTGTATTTTCATTATTTTAAATTTTTTGTATGTTTCACCCACAACTAAACAGAAACAAAAAGGAAAAACAAAATCTACTTAGTGAAGAAAGCAAACAAGCACACACGAGAATATCAACCCCACGCTATTGCTCCCCGGCAACGGCGCCAGAAAAGAGCTTGATAATCCCCAAGTGCAGGGAATCATCGTAGCAATTTCCAAAGGTGGAAGTGATAAGTATGGAGTGTCGAACCCACAAGGAGCTAAAGGTAAGATCAATATTCTCTCAAGCCCTATCTGCCACTGATACGACTCTACGTACACCGAACGTTTGCTTCCAACTAGAAACGAGAAATAAAACTACGTTGTGGGTATGAAGAGGATAACTTTGTATGATATCGGAGAGCTAAAATATAAAAGTAGGTGCTGTTATCATAAAGTTAGAATATATTACTAAATATTATAAATAGCGAGTGTGGAATAATGGTGGATCGGTGTGCGGAATTGTCCTAGGCAATTGTTAACAAGACCGGTAATCACTATTGCAGTTTCATATGAGGGAGAGGCATAAGCTAACATACTTTCTCTACTTGGATCATATGCACTTATGATTGGAACTCTAGCAAGCATCCGCAACTACTAAAGATCATTAAGGTAAAACCCAACCATAGCATTAAAGCATCAAGTCCTCTTTATTCCCATACGCAACAATCCCTCTTACTCGGGTTTGTGTTTCAGTCACTCACCAACCCACTATAAGCGAATCATGAACGTATTGCAACACCCTACAGCGGGAATCCCTCACGCTTGCGCGACACGGAGGGCACCATAGGACAGCACCAAAGTAAAACATACAACTCATACCAATCTAGATCATCAATCAACCCAAAGACAAAAGATATCTACTCAAAACATCATAGGATGGCAACACATCATTGGATCATAATATGTGGCATAAAGCACCATGTTCAAGTAGGGATTACAGCGGGGTGCGGGAGAGTGGACCGCGTAAAATAGACGAGGATGGTGATGTTGATGAAGACGATCACTGTGGTGATGATTCCCCTCCCGATGGCACTCCGGCGCCACCAGAGAGAGGAGGAGAGGTTCTCCCCCTTGTGCTTCCTCCTCCATGGCCTCCACCCTCTGGTCCTTGGCCTTCATGGTGATGATGGCCCCTCCGGGATCCTCCTCCATGGCCTCCGGTGATGATGGCCCCCTCCGGCAGGGTGCCGGAGAGGGCCTAGATTGACTTCTCGTGGCTACAGAGGCTTGCGGCGGCGGAACTTCCGATCTAGGTTTCTTTCTGGAAGTTTGGGTATATATAGAAGAGTTTTGCGTTGATTTCACGTCAGGGGGGTTTCCGGGCTGTCCACGAGGCAGGGGCGCGCCCCCCACCCTCGTGGGCAGCCCGGGACTCTTCTGGCCTGCTTCTGGTACTCCGTGGGCTTCTTCTGGTCCAAAAATGATCTCCGTCAAGTGGCACGTCAATTGGACTCCGTTTAGTTTTACTTTTCTGCGATACTCTAAAACAAGGATAAAACAGAAACTGGCACTAGGCTCTAGGTTAATATGTTAGTCCCAAAAATCATATAAATGCATATAAAACATCGTAGAAGGATAGTATAATAGCATGAATACTTCATAAATTATAGATACGTTGGAGACGTATCAAGGGCTGACCTGGAGTCCGTTCGGGGCTCCAGAGAGGGGAATTCGTCGCCGTCGTCATCATCAACCATCCTCCATCACCAATTTCATGATGCTCACCGCCGTGCGTGAGTAATTCCATCGTAGGCTTGCTGGACGGTGATGGGTTGGATGAGATTTATCATGTAATCGAGTTAGTTTTGTTAGGGTTTGATCCCTAGTATCCACTATGTTCTGAGATTGATGTTGCTATGACTTTGCTATGCTTAATGCTTGTCACTAGGGCCCGAGTGCCATGATTTCAGATCTGAACCTATTATGTTTTCATGAATATATGTGAGTTCTTGATCCTATCTTGCAAGTCTATAGTCACCTACTATGTGTTATGATCCGGCAACCCCGAAGTGATAATAATCGGGACAACTCCCGGTGATGACCGTAGTTTGAGGAGTTCATGTATTCACTATGTGTTAATGCTTTGGTCTGGTACTCTATTAAAAGGAGGCCTTAATATCTCTTAGTTTCCGCTAGGACCCCGCTGCCACGGGAGGGTAGGACAAAAGATGTCATGCAAGTTCTTCCATAAGCACGTATGACTATATTCGGAATACATGCCTACATTACATTGATGAATTGGAGCTAGTTCTGTGTCACCCTATGTTATGATTGTTACATGATGAACCGCATCCGGCATAATTCTCCATCACCGATCCAATGCATACGAGCTTTTCACATATTGTTCTTCGCTTATTTACTTTTCCGTTGCTACTGTTACAATCACTACAAAACCCAAAAATATTACTTTTGCTACCGTTACCGTTACTATCATACTACTTTGCTACTAAATACTTTGCTGCAGATATTAAGTTATCCAGGTGTGGTTGAATTGACAACTCAACTGCTAATACTTGAGAATATTCTTTGGCTCCCCTTGTGTCGAATCAATAAATTTGGGTTGAATACTCTACCCTCGAAAATTGTTGCGATCCCCTATACTTGTGGGTTATTAGAGCGCGACACCTTCCACCCAAATCACCGACCCCTCCACCAAATAAGCGCGGCCCTAAGCCATGGTGCACACAGTATAGCCAGGATATCAAGGAGCATTTGGCAGCGGAGAAGCAAATCGCGGCTGCACGCGTGGATGAGGTCGTGATGGCTGCCATTCATGCCGACCCCCAGATCTTGGAGGAGCACCTTGCCATTTGCTAGCTACGCCGCTTAAGCATGCTCGGTTTACCTGTTGCGTGTGCTACTCCTGCCTTTCCTTCACAAATTCTAGTGAATTGTGCTATCTAATCTTACCATGCAATCTGTTGCTCTAGTGTATATGTTCTATATGTCGTGTAGTGTGGTGCTCACTTATTAATTGTTTTGTTAATTAGTTGTCGTCTTCAGTTAACTGTTTGGTCCAGTTATGCAAATGTGATGTTCAATTCTTCAGGCTGGAATTTTGTATTTTCTTCCATGTGAGAAATAAATCGAATTTATCTTTACAAAATACATGAGAAACGAATACAATTGCTATATGATAACCCACAAGTATAGAGGATCGCAATAGTTTTCGAGGGTAGAGTATTCAACCCAAATTTATTGATTCGACACAAGGGGAGGCAAAGAATATTCACAAGTATTAGCAGCTGAGTTGTCTATTCAACCACACCTGAAAGACTTAATATCTGCAGCAAAGTATTTAGTAGCAAAGTAGTATGGAAGTAATGGTAGCAGTTTTTGTAGTAATCATAACAGTGGCAATGGAAGAGTAACTAAGCAAAGATCAATATGTGAAAAGCTCATAGGCAATAGATCAATGATAGATAATTATGTCAGATGTGATTCCTCATGCAACAGTTATAACATAGGGTGACACAGAACTAGCTCCAGTTCATCAATGTAATGTAGGCATGTATTCCGAATATAGGCATACGTGCTTATGGAAAATAACTTGCATGACATCTTTTGTCCTACCCTCCCATGGCAGCGGGGTCCTATTGGAAACTAAGGGATATTAAGGCCTCCTTTTAACAGAGTACCGGACCAAAGCATTAACACATAGTGAATACATGAACTCCTCAAACTACGGTCATCACCGGGAGTGGTCCCGATTATTGTCACTTCGGGGTTGCCAGATCATAACACATAGTAGGTGACTATTGACATGCAAGATAGGATCAAGAACTCACATATATTCATGAAAACATAATAGGTTCAGATCTGAAATCATGGCACTCGCGCCCTAGTGACAAGCATTAAGCATAGCAAAGTCATAGCAACATCAATCTTAGAACATAATGGATACTAGGGATCAAACCCTAACAAAACTAACTCGATTACATGGTAAATCTCATCCAACCCATCACCATCCAGCAAGCCTACGATGGAATTACTCACGCACGGCGGTGAGCATCATGAAATTGGTGATGGAGGATAGTTGATGATGACGACGGCGACGGATTCCCCTTTGCGGAGCCCCGAACGGACTCCAGATCAGTCCTCCCGAGAGAGATTAGGGCTTGGCGGTGGCTCTGTATCGTAAAACGCGATGAATTCTTCTCTCTGATTTTTTTCTCCCCGAACGTGAATACATGGAGTTGGGGTTGAGGTCGGTGGAGCCCCAGGGGGGCGCACGAGGCAGGGGGCGCGCCCTGCACCCTCGTGGACAGGTTGTGGGCCCCCTGATGCTGATTCTTTCGCTAGTATTTTTTATTGTTTCCAAAACGTGTCTCCGTGGATTTTTAGGTCATTCCGAGAACTTTTATTTCTGCACAAAAAGAACACCATGGCAATTCTGCTAAAAACTGCGTTAGTCCAGGTTAGTTCCATTCAAATCATGCAAGTTAGAGTCCAAAACAAGGGCAAAAGTGTTTGGAAAAGTAGATACGTTGGAGACGTATCAACTCCCCCAAGCTTAAACCTTTGCTTGTCCTCAAGCAATTCAGTTGACAAACTGAAAGTGATAAAGAAAAACTTTTACAAACTCTGTTTGATCTTGTTGTTGCAAATATGTAAAGCCAGCATTCAAGTTTTCAGTAAAGATTATGAACTAACCATATTCACAATAACATTTAGGTCTCATGATTACTCATATCAATGGCATAATCAGCTAGCGAGCAATAATAATAAATCTCGGATGACAACACTTTCTCAAAACAATCATAACATGATATAACAAGATGGTATCTCACTAGCCCTTTCTGAAACCGCAAAACATAAATGCAGATCACCTCTGAAGATCAAGGACTGACTAGACATTGTAATTCATGGTAAAAGAGATCCAGTCATAACCATACTCAATATAAATTAATAGCAATGCATGGACATGACAGCGGTGCTCTCCAACTAGTGCTTTTTAATAAGAGGATGATGTATCAACATAAAAGTAAATAGATAGGCCCTTCGCAGAGGGAAGCAGGGATTTGCAGAGGTGCCAGAGCTCGAGTTTTGAAACAGAGATAAATAATATTTTGAGTGGCATACTTTCATTGTCAACATAACAACCAAGAGATCTCGATATCTTCCACACTACACACATTATAGATGGTTCCCAAACAGAATGGTAAAGTTTATACTCCCCCACCACCAACAAGCATCAATCCATGGCTTGCCTGAAACAACGGGTGCCTCCAACTAACAACAGTCCTAGGGGAGTTTTGTTTGCAATTAATTTGATTTGAGCATGGGACTGGGCATCCCGGTTAGCGGCCATTTTCTCGTGAGTGATGAGCAGAGTCCACTCACTACTGCAGGAGACTGCTAACGCGACACTACGATCAGAGACCCTTTGCCGAATTGTGTGCGATGCAATAATCGCAAACGGTGGTGTAAAAAACCGTCAAAAAAGGTGCAAAACATTTGCGATGATGGATGCATCAAACACGGTTAAGATTTTAGTTGCGTGTGCGATGCAGGGCATATGGTTAATCCATTCAAACTGTCTGCGATGAGGCAGAACAACAGAAATGGGCAGCCATAACAATGTGTGTGCGATGCAGGACACACGGTTAATCCATTCGAACTGTTTGCGATTTGGTAGAACAACAGAAACAAGCAGCCATATCAATGTGTGTGCGATGTACGACATACTGTTAACTCGTACGAACTATTTTCGATTAGGGAACACAACAGAAATGGTTCAACTTAACAAGATGTGTGTGATATGCAGCATACAGTTCACATGGATGAACTGTTTGCGATGAGCCAAAAGAACACAAACGAGTCGTGTAAACAAGATGTGTGTGATACGTGGCAAACAGCCGACTCGAATGAACTGTTTGCGATGAGAAATTACAACACAGACAGTCAATACAGTTACTTCGTGTGTGATTCTGTGTGTACAAAAAACTTTGAAAAATGCAAACTAGTTGCTTGCGGTGACTAGGAATATCACACATGATGCGTCTGCGAGTACTCGTGTGCGATGATTAGTATGTTAGACATACGTTTCCTTATGTGAACATGTGTGTGAATTTGCAATATGGACAGTTAATATGCAAATGCCTTCTGGACATTGGGCACACGCTTGAACTCAATGAACTGTGTACGATACTAATACTTTCCATGAAAATTTATGAACTTGGGTAACAGCATTTGAGTAACATATATATAGTGGTTACACTATTCGACAAAAGGAGGATCTTCGTAACACGGTTTTGACAACCATATGGTCCATATCTACATACTTAACATAGTAACAACTATCACATTTTAAGAGGCTAAGGTCCAACAACCATATGGTCCATATCTACATACTTAACATATATAGTAACAACTAGCACATTTTAAGAGGCTGAGGGCCAACAACCACAACTATCCACTGGCAGCTTGATCACGGCGACTCGGCATCTCGTCAATGAAAAGGAAGAGCCCTCATGTGCCTTGGTAGAGCAGGAGTAGAACAGTGTCACCCATTTTCCAATATGGATGCATTGCCACGAGAAGCGAGAACTTGTTAATTTGAATGGTTCCATTTTTGCGGGAAATGCAGTACCTTGCAATCACTTTGGCGTTATTAGCAGGCACAAGTGTAATTCGACCACGCCAGGAAATCGATCTAGGAACGGCTACAGGGGGCAATTTATGTTGACATGTAGAATAAAAAACAATTGTAACATATCGTTGAAGATATATATAGTTTATGAGCATCAACATTAAAATAAGACTTTTTACCAGCTCTTTGTGCACACAATTGGTCTTGTTCAGTGTGTGCACCATAGGTCTAATTAATCCCATCCAAAATCCAGCATTCATACGTTGTGCTATCTCTGTCAGATTATCAACAAAGTTTATGACATGCTTCAAGTCTTTCCAGTGAAATTTGGTACGCTTAGTAACATACAGATTGTTCACTATGCATCCAACATATCCTGCTTAAAAGGTGGAAAGGTATTATTAATTCAGAACATGGCAGAAGAATATATAGTGGGCATAAATTGGTAAACAGAATTTGTTACTGGCTAGGAATGGAGTCAAAATATGATATCACAATTGGTTGCTTAAATAGTGATCAATTGGTTGCTTAAATAGTAATATAACAGCATGGAGAAAGTTGAAAGGACACTAACCTCGATCAGACTTTGATCGGCTGATGACGTTGGGGAAGTAAACATCCATGTTAATTAGACCAGGCCGTGGTGCACGCACTAGAATTTTATTGCCAGCTTTCAGTTCATAACACTTAGACATTTTTCTCCAAAGGTCAGCATTGAAATAGGAGTGACCACCTTTATCAAGTTTTACGCTAACCGTCATTGTAAATCCATGTTGCGTTGTCAATATGACATCCTGGGAGTCATTAGCAAAGTAAAGCCCAATATTTCCTTCTACTCCTGTTCTTCCAAAACAAGGGATGTACTGCTTGAAATGAAAATTAAGATTGTAAATTGGATATATTGAAATAACCGAGCAAGATGTAAATATGGGAGTAATTGATAGAACATATCCATATATAGATGCAAGCAAAGTACAAAAATATAGAATTAAAAATAGATAATGTAACAAAGATTTGATGCAAATATATAGATAATGTAGCAACAGACGGTATATGTTCACAAATTTAGGCCATGCCGACCTTGGTAGGTTGAGATTGAACATATCGAGCGCTCCCTGAAGTCATCCGGAATGGTGAGATAGAACTTCGTTTCTGACTGGCCACAACCATAGTTGCCCGATTTGTGCTCGCACTATGCACACATGAATGAACACCCACGAATCAGCTAGAACAAAAATGATTCCACGATGATTTCCGCCAGTTGATTAACAGCGACGGACGGACTACGATAAGAGATGAGTGAATATTTCGCTAATTAAGTCGATTACCTTCTCCATGAGAAAAATCCCTTGCCCAATCCCGCAGAAAACCCCAGTCGACCAGAGTCAAGAATGTCGGTGCAGATAGGCGGCGGAAAGCGGTGGAGGCGAAATCCGGTGCCGTTTGGAGCACGACCTACGCCTGCCGCCAACAGCCGTCGAGCTTAGGGTGCATGAAAGGGTGCACAAGAATGGTCAAGAAAAACCATACTCGTGCTATTTAGTAATTTCTCAAGCCTTTTACAAGGAATGGGCAGAAATTTCAATGGAATGCATGGCAATAGTCAACCACAAACGTGTCATTTACTGGGTTATCAACTATAGAACAATGAAATATGTGCTTGAAAAACATGACGGCTAGCATGGTGCCATGGTATGGCCTCACCGTGCCCTGGTAAAAATTGGAGAATGTTTTCCTTATGTTGTGATGCGCGCCTCTCATAAAACGAACCATCATCCAAGGAAGTTTCATGGTTTCGAGGGGGAAATCACCAAGATTGAAGGGGGATCCAAATTTCCTTTGTCCTTTGTCCATGAGTTTTTTCTATGATGAGCATACAACCAGCAAATCACCGTGTTCAAATTTGGCACTTTGGTTCATTTGCCATATTTAGGGGCTTATGTGCATTTCCTAGGCATTAATGCACATAATTCAAGTTCAAACAATCGATGCATGAAAGGGTCCACAAGAACGGCCTAGGAAACCATGCTCGTGCCATTTAGTAAATTCTCATGCCTTTTACAAGGAATGGACAGATATTTCGATGAAATGTGTGGCAATAGTCAACCACAAATGTTTGTTTGTTGGGTTTTCAACTATAGAAAAAATGAAATAAATGCTTAAAAAACATGACGCCTGGCATGGTGCCATGGTATGACCTCACCATGCCCTGGTAAAAATTTGAGAAGGTTTGGCTTATGTCGTCATGCACGCCCTTCATAAATCGAACCATCACCGAGGAAGTTCCATGCTTTCGAGAGGGAAAATCCCCATGATTGAAGGGGAATCCTAATTTCCGTCCTAGTTTGTCATTCAGTTTTTTCCAACAATCAACGTACCGCCTCAAATGCAGCGTGTTCAAATTTGACATTTTCCCGCGCTCATTTACCACATTTAGGGGATTATGTGCATTTTCTAGGCATTAGTGGACATAATTCAAATTCGAACAATCGGTGCATGAAAAGGTGCACAAGAATGGTCTGGAAAACCATGCTCGTGTTATTAAGCACATTCTCATGCCTTTTACAAGGAATGGGCAGATATTTCAAGGAAATGTGTGGCAATAGTCAACCATAAACGCGTCGTTTACTCGGTTAACAACTATACAAAAAATGAAACACATGGTTGGAAAACATGACGCCTGGCGTGGTGCCATGGTATGGCCTCACCATGCGCTGGTAAAAATTGGAGAATGTTTTCCTCATGTCGTGATGCGCGCCTTTCCTAAAAGGAACCATCATCCGAGGAAGTTTCATGGTTTCGAGGGGGAAATCACCAAGATTGAAGGGGGATCCAAATTTCCTTTGTCCTTTGTCCACGAGTTTTTTTCTATGATGAGCATACAACCTGCAAATCACCGTGTTCAAATTTGGCACTTTTCCAGGTTCATTTGCCATATTTAGGGGAGCATGTGCATTTCCTAGGCATTAATGCGCATAATTCAAGTTCAAACAATCGACGCATGAAAGGGTCCACAAGAATGGCCTAGAAAAACATGCTCATGCCATTTAGTAAATTCGCATGCCTTTTACAAGGAATGGACAGATATTTCGATGAAATGTGTGGCAATAGTCGACCACAAATGTTTGTTTGTTGGGTTTTCAACTATAGAGAAATGAAATAAATGCTTAAAAAACATGACCCCTAGCATGGTGCCATGGTATGACCTCACCATGCCCTGGTAAAAATTTGAGAAGGTTTGGCTTATGTCGTCACGCACGCCCTTCATAAATCGAACCATCACCGAGGAAGTTCCATGCTTTCGAGAGGGATAATCCCCAAGATTGAAGGGGAATCCTAATTTCCGTCCTAGTTTGTCATTCAGTTTTTTTCCAACGATAAACATACCGCCTCAAATGCAACATGTTCAAATTTGACATTTTCCCGGGCTCATTTACCATATTTAGGTGATTATGTGCATTTTCTTGGCATTAATGGACATAATTCAAATTCAAACAATCGGTGCATGAAAAGGTGCACAAGAACAGTCTGGAAAACCATGCTCGTGTTATTTAGCACATTCTCATCCCTTTTACAAGGAATGGGCGGATATTTCAAGGAAATGTGTGGCAATAGTCAACCATAAACGCGTCGTTTACTCGGTTAACAAATATACAAAAAATGAAACACATGGTTGGAAAACATGACGCCTGGCGTGGTGCCATGGTATGGCCTCACCATACCCTGGTAAAAATTGGAGAATGTTTACCTTATGTCGTGATGCGCGCCTTTCATAAATCGAACCATCATCGAGGACGTTTCATGGTTTCAAGGGGGAAATCACCAAGATTGAAGGGGGGGTCCAAATTTCCTTTGTCCTTTGTCCACGAGTTTTTTTCCACGATGAACATCCAAACTGCAAATCACTGTGTTAAAATTTGGCACTTTTCCGGGTTCATTCGCCATATTTAGGGGATTATGTGCATTTCCTAGGCATTAATGCACATAATTCAAGTTCAAACAATCGGTGCATGAAAGGGTCCACAAGAACGTCCTAAAAAACCATGCTGGTGCCATTTAGTAAATTCTCATGCCTTTTACAAGGAATGGACATATATTTCGATGAAATGTGTGGCAATAGTCAACCACAAATGTCTGTTTGTTGGGTTTTTTAACTATAGTAAAAATGAAATAAATGCTTAAAAAATATGATGCCTGGAATGGTGCCATGGTATGACCTCACCATGCCTTGGTAAAAATTTGAGAAGGTTTGGCTTATGTTGTCATGCACGCCCTTCATAAATCGAACCATCACCGAGGAAGTTCCATGCTTTCGAAAGGGAAATCCTCAAGATTGAAGGGGAATCCAAATTTTCTTCGTTCTTTGCCCTGGAGTTTTTTTTCCTACGACGAACATACACCCTGCAAATCACCGTGTTCAAATTTGGCATTTTTCCAGGCTCATTTACCATATTTAGGGGATTATGTGCATTTTCTAGGCATTTAGCGCATATAAATCCAATCCAGCTACAGGGACGTGGATTGCCGTTTGATCGCGGTGCATCCAACAGTGCACACGCGCAATCCGCGTGGCTGGGGTTCCGGCCAACCATAACGCAACACACAATAGGCTCAGCGCACACTGTTTCCGGAAGTGACGGAGATGAACCGTGTGCGATAATGAACGAGGAAAATTGTAAGGGAGGCCAAATTTTATTGTCATTTGTGGTTGAGCTCTTGAATACCACCGCACTGTACGGCCGCCCGGCCCCTCCGTCCCAGAGCTCTCTCCAGGCATCGTCCATGGCACCGCGACGCACAGTAACTGGTAAGGAAGTGATGGCATCCCGCCACGCCGCATTCCTCGCTACCCGCGACCGCACACATGGTAAGGAAGCGATGGCATCTCGCCGCGCCGAGTTCATCACCGCCGGTGGCTAGACAGTTACATGGGCGGACTTTGAGGCTGCCATGGCCGAATGGGTGGTGGATCTAGAGGCGGCCAAAGCCGCACAGAAGGAGCGGAAAAGGTAGAAAGCAGTCAAGAAAAGAGAGTCCCGCCGCCGCAAGAAAAAAGAGGTCGCACGCCGTGGTGAGGAGAGCTTGGCGGAGATCGAAGCACGGTGGGCTGCTGCCTACAAGGCCGGGAAGGAGAACACTGGCGTCTAGCCAGCATGCCCTGATGGCAGCATGTGAGAAGTAGTTTAAGTTTTTAGTATTAGAGCAAATTACTAGTAGTACTTTAAGTTTGTAGTATTAATGTACAATGTCGGTAAGAGCATCCTTTGAGGGCTTTGAGCGTTGATTAGCATGTGTGACCGTGTGCGTTTTTTTGCATTAATAATTAGAAGATCATAAAACACACGGTTTCTATGCCGTACCCGTGTGCATTTTTTGCGTTAATGACCTAATAAACCAGGCGTACCATTGACCGAAAAAAATCAAGTACACATGTACATTTTTTTTGGAGACGGGATCTGCCAACTTTCTTTTTTCTTGCACACGAGTATTTTAAGCGCTTCGTGTGCGTTGTGTGTTTCCCCCGCCCAAGTTTCAAATTTCGCGCCTAATGCGATTTCAGAATTTATTCCTCCAACCACATCCCCTTCCCCTCAGTATCCCCCCTCCCTCGTGCCTCCCCTTACCGGCATGTCAAACTGCCGCCGCCGCAACCACAGCTTCAACCACATCTATGTTCTGCTCGGATCCAGTCAGGTAACCCACCGATCTCTATCACGTCCCCGGCCTGATTGCTTAAATGGCGCCTGCGAAACATTCTCATGCCTCCAAATCCCCCCCCCCCCCCCGCGAGGAGCTGATGGCGGTCCATGGCGCAATGGCTGTTGTGTGTGTTAACCCGGAGGAACACCTCGCCTCCGCCTCCGCCGCCGACATGGTGCAGGCTCTGGCCCAGATGAAGTCCCCCAGCGACTACCCCCTAGGAATTAATAGGTAAGATCTGACCAGCTAAATCTTACCAATACCACTTGCAACGGCTATGATTTGTACGGTTGATGTATTAAGCATGTTTGTGCCTTGTTTATTTCAGTACTACACACTGTGTGATGTTCAAATATTACCGTGTCCAGCTCAATTTCACCAATACCAGCAACAAACTTACAATACATGACTCAGGATATCACTAGAGATGCTGCCCATTTGCTATTTTTAGTGGATGCTAACCATGTTGCACTTAACATGCCTGTCCATGTACTTACGCAGGGTCAGAACGGCTGATGTTTTTGTTTTCCGTCGAGGTGAGCTGCATCCCATGTCTTACAGTATTTCACATAATTTGTGCAATTGCAGTTTAACTTCTACCCATTTATTGGTTGCCTGTAGGTACACATGTCAGTGGCACTGATCCACGCTTCAACCCGGAGGAACAGCTCGCCTCCGCCGTCGCTGACTTTGGGCGAGCTCTGGCCATGATGAAGCGCCCCAGCAACTACCTCTCAGGACTTACCAAGTATGTACTCACCAATTCAATCTTACCAATACTAGTTGCAATTAATGCTATGTTCTGTACGGTCGATGTATTAAACATGTTCTAGTAAACATGCCTAACACGTTTTTGCTACTTTCCCTAGCTTTTTATAGACATCTGGGCCATTCTCTGCTCTAGCAGTACCTGCCTTATGATGTTTAGCTACGCCAATTGCATTTTTATCAGTACCGGTTTCAATGTCTATTCAGCCTGTTGCAATTAACAGTTGAATCCATTTTTAAACAGTTGCATTTCAATGGCTACAAACTTACAAAACATGACTTAAGATGTTGTTAAGCCTGTTGCAATTAACAGTTGTATCCATTTTTTAATCTGTCCATTTTCTACCATGCTACTCTCCGCAATGAAGATATACTAGAGATGCTGCCCCATTTGCTATTTTTTGTGGATGCTAACCCTGTTGTACTTAACATGCTTGTCCATGTACTTACGCAGGGTCATAACGGCCGATGCTGTTGTTTGCCGTCAAGGTTAGCTGCATCCCATGTCTTACAGTATTTCACATCATTTGTGCAATTGCAGTTTAATTTCTACCATTTACTGGTTGCCTGTAGGTACACATGTCAGTGGCACTGATCCACGCTTCGACCCGGAGGAACAGCTCACCTCCGTCGCCGCTGACTTCGGGCGGGCTCTGGCCAAGATGAAGTGCCCCAGCAACTACCTCTCAGGACTTACCAAGTATGTACCCACTAGTTCAATCTTACCAATACCAGTTGCAATTAATGGCTATGTTTTGTATTGTCGATGTATTAAGCATGTTGTAGTAAACATGCCTAACACGTTTGAGCTATTTTCCCTAACTTTTTATAGACAACTGGGCCATTATCTGCTCTGGCAGCACCTGCCCTATGATGTTTAACTCTGCCAATTGCATTTTTATCAGTACCGGTTGCAATGGCCATTAAGCCTGTTGCAATTAACAGTTGTATCCATTTTTAAAGAGTTGTATTTCAATGGCTACAATCTTACAAAACATGAATTAGGATGTTGTTAAGCCTGTTGCAATTAACAGTTGTATCCATTTTTTAATCCATCCCTTTGCTACCGTGCTACTCTTTCGAAATGAAGATATCACTACAGATGCTGCCGTTTTATTACCATTTGCTATTTTTGGTGGATGTTAACTCTGTTGTAGTTAACATTGGCTTTCCATGTACTTACACAGGGCTACAATGGGCGATGCTGTTGTTTGCCGTCGAGGTTAGCTGCATCCCATGTCTTATACACCATCTATTCCTAAATATAAGTATTTTTAGAGATTCCAATATAGACTACATAAGGAGCAAAATGAGTGAATCTAGATTCTAATCTAAACTATATCTATAATTCTATATACATCCGTATGTAGTTCATATTGATATCTCAAAAAATACTTGTACTTAGGAACAATGGTAGTTGTATTTTACATCATTTGTGCAATCTCAGTTTAGCTTCTAACATTTACTGGTTGCTTGTAGGTACATATATAAGGGGTACTGATCCACGCTTCGATCCCTTATGCGTATGGGGCAATGAGATATTCATGAACAAGCGTCAAGTGAGGAAACTAAGAAAGATTGTTAGGCGAAAGAAACGGGTGATTGGAATTAAGCTCTTTATTTACACTTTGTCGAAGACAACAGTGAACTTTAGGATGGTAAGTAATGTGTTGCCTTTTCCCCCTGCCCACAACAAGTTACTCTATTAGACCTCAGTATCTGATATTTTTCTCTTTTCAGTGGTTTCCGAAGCTATTTACTGATGATTACCTTGCAAACTACATGACCGGAGTGGAGGCAACTAAGGTTAAAGTATACAATTCATGCTACCATGATAATTCTCTAGAAGTCTTCCTGAAGGCGGTGAAGGATGGGCGGGCGATCGTCACAAGGGGTTGGACAAAAGTGGTTCGTGCCTATGGCATGCAGGAAGGCACATTATGGGCATTCCGCTTCTTCAACACCGTCGGCAGTCAAAATGATTTACACTTGTCTCTTCACCTTTACCGCCTTTAAATACTGCGGTTCATCATAGTTAATTGTTGCCTAATCCTGTAATTACTGAACATATTGTACTAGCAATTTTATTTATGGATTCGTTGTTGAACCATTGTGCTGAGAATTTGAATTGCACGTTTTGTATTTCAAAATTTCCAATTAGAATAATAAATTACACGCAAAAATAAAAATAGAACAGACGGTCATGGACCTTTGCAAACGGTTCTAGCAGTAAAAGCGCTTGCGATGGATAGCCCAATGCCACACAGTTTTCTACATCAAATCGTGTGTGATGTAGTTAATGAAAGCAAACAGTTAACCAAGGCAGAGCATGTGTGATAGTTACACCTTTCACACACGAGCGTATACATAAAACCCTGTGGTATGTACATAAGAACGAAAACGTATTCCTTGGATTGACTGTGTGTGATATACATACGAATGAAAATGTTTTCTGGGATTCACCGTGTGGGATGTACATACCTCCGGAAATGATTTTCTCGGATTACCGTGTGGGATGTACATGCCTATGGAAATGATTTTCTCGGATTACCGTGTGGGATGTACATACCTACGGAAATGATTGGGTTTCGATGCCTCGCCCGGTCGCACACGGCCCCAGCCTGGGTCCCAAGAGGGCCTATCCCCGACAATTTCTGGGTCATGTGGGAAGGACACCCTATCGCACACACTCACTTGGCGACGGTTCCAAATGTCGTCGCGGGAATGGGTAAAAAACCGTTTGTTTAGGACCGACGCGCACCAGTGACTCATCGTGAGAATAACCCACCTAGCATGGAAGATATAGACAGCCCTAGTTGATACATGAGCTATTCGAGCATACAAACCAGAATTTCATTTGTAGGTTTAGAGTTTGGCACATACAAATTTACTTGGAACGGCAAGTAAATACCGCATATAGGAAGGTATGGTGGACTCATATGGAATAACTTTGAGGTTTATGGAAGTGGATGCACAAGCAATATTCCCGCTTAGTACAAGTGAAGGCTAGAAAGAGACTGGGAAGCGGCCAACTAGAGAGCAACAACAGTCATGAACATGCATTCAAATTAATCAACACTGAGTGCAAGCATGAGTAGGATATAATTCACCATGAACATAAATATCGTGGAGGCTATGTTGATTTTGTTTCAACTACATGCATGAACATGTGCCAAGTCAAGTCACTCGAATCGTTCAAAGGAGGATACCACCCTATCATACCACATCAACCATTTTAATAGCATGTTGGCACGCAAGGTAAACCATTATAAACTCCTAGCTAATTAAGCATGGCATGAGCAACTATAATCTCTAATTGTCATTGCAAACATGATTCATTCATAATAGGCTGAATCAGGAACGATGAACAAATCATATTTACAAAAAGAAGATAGGTCGAGTTCATACCAGCTTCTCTCATCTCAATCGGTCCATCATATATCGTCATTATTGCCTTTCACTTGCACGACCGAACGGTGTGGATAATAATAATAATAATAGTGCACATGCATTGGAGTAAGCTGGAATCTGCAAGCATTTAATACATGGGAGAAGACAAGGTAATATGGGCTCTTGGTTAAATCGACAATAATGCATATGAGAGCCACTCAACATTTTCATCATGGTCTTCTCCTCTCGACCCCCAAAGAAAAGAAATAAAATAAAACTATTTACACGAGAAAGCTCCCAACAAACAAAAGAAGAACGAGAAGTCTTTTTCGGTTTTCTTTTAATTACTACTACTACAGGCATGGAAAGTAAACTAGCTAAAAGCTACAACTAATTTTTTTTGTTTTTCTTAAGGTTTTTCAAACTCACAAGAAGAAGGCTTAGAAGAGAAAATAAACTTGCATGGATAGTACAATGAAAAAGTATGAGCGGCGACAACTAGAATGAGTGTGTGAACATGAATGTAATGCCGGTGAGAAATACATACTTTCCCAAGCTATGTACTCCCCAAGCTTAGGCTTTTGGCCTAAGTTGGTCTAGGGCCACGGCTGGCGTGGCGGATATCCAAAGTCGTAACTAGGGTTGTACTGAGATGCAGCAGCTACTGCCTCAAGAGCTGCAGCTTGGAGGCGAGCTGCTTTCGTACTCCTCTCATACTCGTTCGCTTCCTTCCTGGTTATAACATATTTCCTTTTTTCCTGAAACTTAAAGAAAGTAGGAGCAGGGAGGGCAATATGGACAGTGCGCCGTCTGTCAAAGATTAGTCGGTACTGGAGGAACTGTTCATTCCTCTGAACAAACTGATGGCGAACCATAGCATTATAATCTAGATAAGCAGGAGACAACTCTATATCATTTTCATGTATGGGTACATCAAGATAATTAGCTACACGAGTTGCATAAATTCCACCAAACAAATCTCCGCTTGTACCGTTAAGATGCAACAATGGCCCCCAAGTTATATTATTTATCTCCTAATACCGCACTCTTGAGGACACTAAGATCTGGAACGCACATGTGACAAGCCTCATCTTTACCGTTGATGCATCTACCTATAAAGAGAGCAAAATAATGTATGGAAGGGAAATGAATGCTCCCTATGGTAGCTTGTGTGATTTCTCTAGATTCCCCCACAGTGATACTAGCAAGAAAGTCTTTATATTCAGATTTGCGAGGTTCACTAACATTGCCCCACTGCGGGAGTTTACAAGCAGTATTAAAATCTTCTAGGTCCATGGTATATGATTTATCATAAAGATCAAATAGAACAGTGTGAGAATTGCGCGAGGATGTAAATTTAAACCTTCTCACAAAGGAATCAGTTAGGAAGTAGTATTGTGGGCACTTATCTGACACGAAGCCCTCAAGATCAGCATTACGCACATACGCGTCAAATTCATTCTTGATGTCTGCCTGGACCATAAACTCTTCTGACGGCCATTCACAAGGCCGCACTTGAGCTTCCGTCGGTGGTTCATCGTCCGGCTCACATATCGCGAACCTTGGTCCTTGCTTCCTTGAGGAAACGCCTTGGTACATTTTCCTAAACATTTTTCTTTCTCTGAAAAATTTCTGAAAATTTTAGTGACTCAAAATAAAAGTGAACGAAACTAAACAAGATTGTTAGCAACTACTCCCACAAGTGCCTAGAGACTATATCAAGCATTAGAACTACTTGGGACCATATAAATTTGACATGCAAGCTCAAGAACAGGGTCACCTAAGCAGCATAAATTTGCAATAAATAAAGCACTAGAACAAAAACTAATTGGACCATTGGAGGAGTCACATACCGAAGAACAGTCCCCCAAAATAGTTTTGTGAATGAAGCTTTGAGCAAGGAGATCGAAAATGGCAGCAAGATGAGCTAGAACACGGGTTTGAGCTATGGGAGGATTTTTTCTGGAGGAAGACGAAGTGAGTGGGTGCTGGAATAAGTGGAGGGGTCCACGAGGCAGGGGGCGCACCCCAGGGGGGCCTGCACCCTCATGGCCAAATGGTGGGGGCCCCTGGTGTGTTCTCAGTGCCAGATATTCTTAAATATTGTACAAAAAAATCATATTTCATTTTCGGGACGTTTGGAGAACTTCTATTTTCGGGGTATTTTTTTATTGCAAGGATAATTCAGAAAACAGATAGGAAATACTATTATTTCTTTATTTAATATAAATATCAGAAAGTAAAAGGAGGGTACAGAGAGCTGTGCTTTCTAACTTCATCCATCTCATGCTCATCAAAAGGAATCCACTAACAAGGTTGATCAAGCCTTGTTAACAAACTCTTTCCGAATAACATGAAATCGGAGAATTTTCGAATAACACTAGGTTACCTCAACGGGGATATGCACGTACCCAACAATAAGAATATCATATTTCTTCTTGACGGTAGGAAGAGGGAATTCAAAACCTCCAATAGTAATCGTTGAAATTTTTCCAATAGAATTGATACTATGGACTTGAGGTTGTTTCCTCAGAAAGTGTACCGTATGCTCATTACCATTAACATGAAAAGTGACATTGCCTTTGTTGCAATCAATAACAGCCCCTGCAGTATTCAAAAAGGGTCTACCAAGGATAATCGACATACTATCATCCTCGGGAATATCAAGAATAACAAAGTCCGTTAAAATAGCAACGTTTGCAACCACAACAGGCACATCCTCACAAATGCCGACAGGTATAGCAGTTGATGTATCGGCCATTTGCAAAGATATTTCAGTAGGTGTCAACTTATTCAAATCAAGTATGCGATATAAAGAGAGAGGCATAACACTAACACCGGCTCCAAGATCACATAAAGCAGTTTTAACATAGTTTCTTTTAATGGAGCATGGTATAGTTGGTACTCCTGGATCTCCAAGTTTCTTTGGTATTCCACCCTTAAAAGTATAATTGGCAAGCATGGTGGAAATTTCAGCTTCTGGTATCTTTCTTTTATTTATAACAATATCTTTCATGTACTTAGCATAAGGATTCATTTTAAGCATATCAGTCAGACGCATATGCAAAAAGATAGGTCTAATCATTTCAGCAAAGCGCTCAAAATCCTCATCATCCTTTTTCTTGGATGGTTTAGGAGGGAAAGGCATGGGTTTCTGAACCCATGGTTCTGTTTCTTTACCGTGCTTCCTAGCAACAAAGTCTCTCTTATCATAACGTTGATTCTTTGATTGTGGGTTATCAAGATCAACAGCAGGTTCAATCTCTACATCATTGTTATTGCTAGGTTGAGCATCGACATGAACATCATCATTAACATTATCACTAGGTTCATGTTCATTACCAGATTGTGTTTCAGCATCAGAAATAGAAATATCATTGGGATTCTCAGGTGTGTCAACAACAGGTTCACTAGAAGCATGCAAAGTCCTATCATTTTTCCTTTTCTTCCTCTTAGAAGGAATAGGTGTATCAACATTAGTTCTCTAAGAATCTTGCTCAACTCTATTATGGTGGCCCTCAAGATACAAAGGTTCCTGAGTCATTTTACCCCCTCTAGTCATAACTCTGACAACATTACCATGTTTCTTATTATTTAATTCATTGAGCAAATCATCTTGTGCTTTAAGCACTTGTTCTACCTGAGTGGTAACCATAGAAGGATGTTTACTAATAAGTTTAAGGTCACCTTTGACTCTAGACATATAATCACTCAAGTGTTCAATCATATAAGCATTTCATTTCAATTGTCTACCGACATAAGCATTGAAGTTTTCTTGTTTAATAATAAAATTATCAAACTCATCCAAGCATTGGCTAGCAGACTTATTACGAGGAATATCACCTTCATCAAATCTATAGAGAGAATTTACCTTTACTACCTGTGTCGGGTTATCAAGACCATGTATTTCTTCAATAGGTGGTAAATTTTAACATCTTTAGCTTTAATACCCTTTTCTTTCATAGATTTCTTTTCCTCTTGCATATCTTCAGGACTGAGAAATAAAATACCCCTTTTCTTCGGAGTTGGATTAGGAGTAGGTTCAGGAAGTGTCCAATCATTATCATTACTTGGTATATTATTCAATAGCAATTCAGCTTGCTTAACAGTTCTTTCCCTGAAAACACAACCAGCACAACTATCCAGGTGGTCTCTGGAAGCATCGGTTAGTCCATTATAAAAGATATCGAGTATTTCATTTTTCTTGAGAAGATGATCAGGCAAAGCATTAAGTAATCGGAGAAGCCTCCCCCAAGCTTGTGGGAGACTCTCTTCTTCAATTTGCAAAAAAATTATATATTTCCCTTAAGGCAGCTTGTTTCTTATGAGCGGGGAAATATTTAGCAGAGAAGTAATAAATCATATCCTGGGGACTACGCAGACAACCAGGAGCAAGAGAATTAAACCATCTTTTAGCATCACCCTTTAATGAGAACGGAAATAACTTAAGGATATAGTAGTAACGAATTTTTCCCTCATGAGTGAATAGGGTGGCTATATCATTTAATTTAGTAAGATGTGCCACAACAGTTTCAGATTCATAGCCATAAAAAGGATCAACCAAAGTAATTAACTAAGGATTGACAGTCAAATCATAATCCTTATCAAAAATACAGATAGGTGAAGTAGCAAAAGCAGGGTCGTATTTCATTCTAGCATTCAAAGACTTTTCTTTCAGCTTAGCTAACAGTTTCTTATGATCATATCTATCTTTGCAAGCAAAAAGATCTTTAGCAGTTTCTTCATCCATAACATAACCCTCAGGCACATCAGGCATTTCATATCTAGGGGGAGAATCTTCATCATCACTTTCATCAATATTATCTGTTTCAATAATTTCATTCTCTATAACCCTAGCAAGTTGTTCATCAAGAAATTCACCTAATGGCACAATATTATCAAGCATAGAAGTAGTTTCATCATAAGCATCATGCATAGCAGAAGTGGCATCATCAATAACATGCGACATATCAGAATCAATAGCAGGAGTAGGTTTAGGTGTCGCAAGTTTACTCAAAACAGAAGGAGAATCAAGTGCAGAGCTAGATGGCAGTTCCTTACCTCCCCTCGTAGTTGAGGGATAAATCTTGGTTTTTTCGTCTTTTAAGTTCCTCATAGTGATCAACAGATATAAATCCCAAGTGACTCAAAGAATAGACCTATGCTCCCCGGCAACGGTGCCAGAAAATAGTCTTGATAACCCACAAGTATAGGGGATCTTTTCGAGGGTAGAGTATTCAACCCAAATTTATTGGTTCGACACAAAGGGAGCCAAAGAATATTCTCAAGTATTAGCAGCTGAGTTGTCAATTCAACCACACCTGAAAGACTTAATATCTGCAGCAAAGTATTTAGTAGCAAAGTAGTATGGAAGTAACAGTAGCAGTTTTTGTAGTAATCGTAACAGTGGCAACGGAAAACTAACTAAGCAAAGATCAATATGTGAAAAGCTCGTACGCAATGGATCAATGATGGATAATTATGTCGGATGTGATTCCTCATGCAACAGTTATAACATAGGGTGACATAGAACTAGCTCCAGTTCATCAATGTAATGTAGGCATGTATTCTGAATATAGTCATACGTGCTTATGGAAAATAACTTGCATGACATCTTTCGTCCTACCCTCCCGTGGCAACGGGGTCCTATTGGAAACTAAGGGATATTAAGGCCTCCTTTTAATAAAGTACCGGACCAAAGCATTAACACTTAGTGAATACATGAACTCCTCAAACTACGGTCATCACCGGGAGTGGTCTCGATTATTGTCACTTCGGGGTTGCCGGATCATAACACATAGTAGGTGACTATTGACTTGCAAGATAGGATCAAGAACTCACATATATTCATGAAAACATAATAGGTTTAGATCTGAAATCATGGCACTCGGGCCCTAGTGACAAGCATTAAGCATAGCAACATCAATCTTAGAACATAATAGATACTAGGGATCAAACCCTAACAAAACTAACTCGATTACATGGTAAATCTCATCCAACCCATCACCGTCCAACAAGCCTATGATGGAATTACTCACGCACGACGGTGAGCATCATGAAATTGGTGATGGAGGATGGTTGATGATGACGACGGCGACAGATTCCCCTCTCCGGAGCCTCGAACGGACTCCAGATTAGCCCTCCCAAGAGAGATTAGGGCTTGGCGGTGGCTCCGTATCGTAAAACGCGATGAATCCTTCTCTCTTATTTTTTTTCTCCCTGAACGTGAATATATGGAGTTGGATTTGAGGTGGGTGGAGTCTCAGGGGGCCCACGAGGCAGGGGGCGCGCCCCAGGGGGGTGGGCGCGCCCTGCACCCTTGTGGACAGGGTGTGGGCCCCCTGATGCTGATTCTGTCGCCATTATTTTTTATTATTTCCAAAATGTGTCTCCGTGGATTTTCAGGTCATTCCTAGAACTTTTATTTCTGGACAAAAATAACACCATGGCAATTCTGCTGAAAGCAGCGTCAGTCCGGGTTAGTTCCAGTCAAATCATGCAAGTTAGAGTCCAAACAAAGGGCAAAAGTTTTTGGAAAAGTAGATACGTTGGGGACGTATCACTATATTTCCAAGTTGTCAACCATGCTTGGTTTCGTTATACATTGTGCAATGTGGTGCTCAGTTAACATTTGGTTCATTTGTGTTGTGGTGTGTAGTTAACTGTTTGGTTCAATTCCGCAATGCGATGTTCAATAGTTGTGGGTGCATTTTGTTATTGTATACCATGTGAGGAATAAATTGAATTTGGCTGTAGTAAATACATGAGAAACAAATGCAATTGCTACAATTGCTTGTAGTTAACTGTTGGGTTAACTGTCTGATCTTCTATTAGGAGTATGTTATATTGTGCAATGTGGTGCTCAGTTAATGTTTGGTTCATTTGTTGTGGTGTTTAGTTAACTGCTTGGTTCAATTTTGCAATGCGATGTCCAATTGTCGTGGGTAGAAATTTGTATTGTTGTGCATGTGAGGAATAAATTGAATTTGGCTGCACTTAATACATGAGAAACATATACAAGTGCTATATTTCCTAGTTCTTAATCATGCTTGCTTCGGATAAATGGATTTTCCGTGCGACTTGAATTAATCTGATGAATCTGCAATGTGCTTATTTTTCATCAACATATTTTACCGATAGCATGCGAACCCTTACTTAACCTGACGACTAAGTACCTTATATGTGTTGTAGGGAAACAATGGGAAGCACTGAGGTTTACAATCGAGGTTAGCATGTGCATGGTCCGTTCTCTAATAGCACATTATTGTGCAATTGCAGGAACCATTCTCGTATTTTGGTTTTTAACAATTTGGTGTTGCACATGTAGGTCCTGGTGTCAGAGGTTTTGACCCACTGTTCGACCCTTTTTGCATATGGGGGAATGAGTTGTCCATGAATATCAATCAAATCAAGAAACTCAGAAAGATTGTTAGGATAAAGAAACTAGCGACAAAAAACAACAAGATCTTTGTCTGCATAATGAAGAAGACATCAGTTCACTACAAGATGGTACTAACTATTATACCTTGCCTTTTTTTATTCCTTTGCCCCATTTCTAATATAGAGAAGATATTTATGCACATCCTTGTTTTCAGGCCTTTCCAAAGCAATACATTGATGATTACCTCTCAAACCACCTCTATGGTCAGGAGGCGAGGAACATTTTCATACAACACCCACAGTTCAATATTGAAGGGTTCCTGAAGAGGACGAAGGACGGACGGTCAATCATCCACAGGCACTGGCCTAAAGTTGCAAAGACCTTCAACATGAATGAAGGCTCAATATTCGCCTTCCGCTTCAGCAGTTTTCCAGATGAGATACATCTGTCTATATACCGTGTATGATGCTAATTTCGAAAAGTTCTACATGTTGCATGTGGAACTTGGTGCTAGTGCAGTTCTGTAATGGGGTAGCTGAGTGCTGAAGCTATAACATGTTGTACTCTGATGTATTTCAATTATGAAATTCTACTTCCTTAATATGGAAATGAAATATATTGTGTGCTAATATGAATGTCAATTAGATTAACAAATGGATTATTAATAATAGGGCAATTAGCCTGCTAATTAGGTTTTGCTATTGCAAACGGTTATTCAAAAAATACCATGGGCGATGACCTCAGGCAACGCACACAGTTTCCAGGAATAAACCGTGTTGGATCAATGAACAATCACACATGACTTTCTCTTGAAAACTGTTTGCGTTAGGCCATGATGACCCACAAGTATGGGGGATCTATCGTAGTCCTTTCGATAAGTAAGAGTGTCGAACCCAACGAGGAGCAGAAGGAAATGACAGGCAGTTTTCAGTAAGGTATTCTCTGCAAGCACTGAAATTATCGGTAACAGATAGTTTTGTGATAAGGTAATTCGTAACAGGTAACAAGTAACAAAAGTAAACAAGGGGCAGCAAGGTGGCCCAATCCTTTTTGTAGCAAAAGACAAGCCTAGACAAACTCTTATATAAAGGAAAGCGCTCCCGAGGACACATGGGAATTATCGTCAAGCTAGTTTTCATCATGCTCATATGATTCGCGTTCGTTACTTTGATAATTTGATATGTGGGTGGACCCGTGCTTGGGTACTGCCCTTCCTTGGACAAGCATCCCACTTATGATTAACCCCCCTCGCAAGCATCCGCAACTACGAAAGAAGAATTAAGGTAAACCTAGCCATAGCATGAAGCATATGGATCCAAATAAGCCCCTTACGAAGCAACGCATAAACTAGGGTTTAAGCTTCTGTCACTCTAGCAACCCATCATCTACTTATTACTTCCCAATGCCTTCCCCTAGGCCCAAACAATGGTGAAGTGTCATGTAGTCGACGTTCACATAACACAACTAGAGGAAAGACAACATACATCTCATCAAAATATCGAACGAATACCAAATTCACATGATTACTTATAACAAGACTTCTCCCATGTCCTCAGGAACAAACGTAACTACTCACAAATCATATTCATGTTCATAATCAGAGGGGTATTAATGTGCATAAAGGATCTGAACATATAATCTTCCACCGAATAAACCAACTAGCATCAACTACAAGGAGTAATCAACACTACTAGCAACCCACAGGTACCAGTCTGAGGTTTTGAGACAAAGATCGGATACAAGAGATGAACTAGGGTTTGAGAGGAGATGGTGCTGGTGAAGATGTTGATGGAGATTGACCCCCTCCCGATGAGAGGATCGATGGTGATGACCATGGTGACGATTTCCCCCTCCCGGAGAGATGTTTCCCCGGCAGAACAGCTCCGCCGGAGCCCTAGATTGGTTTCGCCTCAAGACGGCGGCGCTTCGTCCCGAAAGCTTCCTTATGATTTTTCCAGGGCAAAATACAACATATACCAAAAGATGGGCATCGGGGGGCTTCCAGGTGGCCCACGAGGCAGGGGGCGCGCCCAGGGGGTAGGGCGTGCCCTCCACCCTCGTGGACATTGGGTGGCCCCCCTCTGGTGCTTTCTTCGCCCAATATTTTTAATAAATTCCAAAGCTGACTTTCGTTGAGTTTCAGGACTTTTGAAGTTGTGCGAAATAGGTCTCTAATATTTGCTCCTTTTCCAGCCCAGAATTCCAGCTGCCGGCATTCTCCTTCTTCATGTAAACCTTGTAAAATAAGAGAGAAAAGGCATAAGTATTGTGACATAATGTGTAATAACAGCCCATAATGCAATAATATCGATATAAAAGCGTGATGCAAAATGGACGTATCAACTCCCCCAAGCTTAGACCTTGCTTGTCCTCAAGCGGAAGCCGATATCGAAAAATATGCCACATGTTTAGAGATAGAGGTGTCGATAAAATAAAATACAGACATGAGGGCATCATGATCATTCTTAGAATAGCAACATATATGTATTGTCATATGATTTCTTATGCTGAAGTAACAATCAATTCACAATGTAAAGTATGAATCATAAACTTCATTGAAAAACTAGTAAACTAAAGTATCTGTCATTGAAGCAATTGCAATTTATCATAACATCGGAAAGATTCAATATAAGAGCTTTTCAGCAAGTCCACATACTCAACCATCATTTATTCTTTCACAATTGCTAACACTCATGCAATACTTATGGGTATGAAGTTTTAATCGGACACAGAGAAAGATAGGGGCTTTATAGTTTTGCCTCCCAACCTTTTACCTCAAGGGTAACATCAACAATAATGCTTTATGAAAACCCACATCCAATTGGATATATATATCAGGATCTTTCCAACACATAGTGCTTGCCAAAGGATAAAGTGTAAAAAAGGAAAGGTGAAGATCACCATGACTCTTGTATAAGGTATAAGACAAAAATAAAAGATAGGCCCTTCGAAGAGGGAAGCAGAGGTTGTCATGTGCTTTTATGGTTGGATGCACAAAATCTTAATGCAAAAGAACGTCACATTATATTGCCACTTGTGATAGGGACCTTTATTATGTAGTTCGTCGCTTCTATTTCTTCCATATCACAAGCTCGTATAAAGCCTATTTTCTCCACATTAATAGATCATACATATTTAGAGAGCAATTTTTATTGCTTGCAACAATGGAAACTTACTTGAAGGATCTTACTCAATCCATAGGTATATATGGTGGACTCTCATGGCAAAACTGGGTTTAAGGATATTTGGAAGCACAAGTAGTATCTCTACTTGGTGCAAAGAATTTGGCTAGCATGAGGGGGAAAGGCAAGCTCAACATGTTGGATGATCCATGACAATATAATTTATTTTGGGTATAAGAAAACATAACCCATTACGTTGTCTTCCTTGTCCAACATCAACTTTTTAGCATGTCATATTTTAATGAGTGTTCACAATCATAAAAGATGTCCAAGATAGTATATTTATATGTGAAAACCTCTCTTTCTTTATTACTTCCTATTAATTGCAACGATGACCAAAACTATGTTTGTCAACTCTCAACAACTTTTATTCATCATACTCTTTATATGTGAAGTCATTACTCTCCATAAGATCAATATGATCACTTCATTTCTTTTTATTCTTTCTTTTTTCTTTTCCTTTATTCCCTCAATATCATAGCAAGATAACCAAGCCCTCGACTCAAGACTAATCTTTATTATGTATAGCTCACGGACTCGATTATATAGATAAGGATCGACACAAAAACTTAAAGCTAGATCATACTAAACTTTATTCTACTAGATCAAGATATAACCAAAAGGATCGAACTAAGAAAAATGGTAAAGACAGAAGTGTGATGGTGATACGATACTGGGGCACCTCCCCCAAACTTGGTAGTTTCCAAGGGGAGTGCCCATACCCATGTATTTATGTCTCTTTCTTCGGAGGTAGTGATGTGATATTTTTGGCGATGATGCCCCTTAGGATATGGTTCTCTTCCTCGAGCTCATTGACTTGCTGCTTAAGATCCATTGTTTCCTTCCAGAGTTTACCCGCGACGGCTAAAGCTTCTTTCACCCATGGATGTTGCATAGCTGCGGGAGAACAAGTAACACTCTTTTTCATATTTTCATAATAAAGAAATCTAGCATTGGGAGGGATGACCAAATTTTGAATTGCTGAGCTCTGGAGTTCCTCCATCATAAATCTGGCCTCGAGACGAGGTAACTTCTTGATCTTCCTCCATGGCATCTATCCTTTTCAAGTCGGCCTCCATCTCTTCCTCAGTTGATGGCCCAAAGTGATCGGCATCGATGTTTGCTTTTGGCCACAGTGTCGGGTGAGATACTCGGCTCTCCTCGATGGACTCTTGAGAAGACATCTTGATCTAATCTGCGGCAGAAACAACTCAAAACCAAAACAGAGGTTTTTGTCGTGGTACGGTGGTCAAAACCTTCAGGAGATTATATAATGAATTTTTACTGACCAAAAGAAGTATCGTGCAAGAAAACGGAGTCCGGAGGGCACACGAGGTGTCCACGAGGCAGGGGGCGCACCCAGGGGGTAGGGCGTGCCCTACACCCTCATGGATGCCTCGTGTCCCTTTCGGACTACTTCTATTTTCCTATTTTTTTAATATTTCAAAACAGAGAAAAATTGCTATTAGAACTGTTTTGGAGTCGGTTTACTTACCGTACCACATACCTATTCCTTTTCGGAGTCTGAAACATTCTGGAAAGTGTCCCTTATGTACTCCTCCGGGGTTACAGTGTCAATAACATTGGTTTCAACATTTATGGGATTACCTGAGATATAATGTTTGATTCTTTGACCGTTCACCACCTTCGGATTTGTGCCTTCGAAGTTGTTGATTTTTATGGCACCAGAATGATAGACCTCCTCGATAACGTAAGGACCTTCCCATTTAGAGAGGAGTTTTCCTGCAAAAAATCTTAAACAAGAGTTGTATAACAAAACATAATCACCTACATTAAACTCACGCTTTTGTATCCTTTTGTCATGCCATCTTTTAACTTTTTCTTTAAACAGTTTGGCATTCTCATAGGCCTGGGTTCTCCACTCATCAAGTGAGCTAATGTCAAATAGTCTCTTCTCACCGGCAAGTTTGAAATCATAATTGAGCTCTTTAATGGCCCAATATGCCTTATGTTCTAGTTCGAGAGGTAAGTGACATGCTTTTCCATAAACCATTTTATACGGAGACATACCCATAGGATTTTTATATGCAGTTCTATAGGCCCATAATGCATCATCAAGTTTCTTGGACCAATTCTTTCTAGATCTATTAACAGTCTTTTGCAAAATTAATTTAATCTCTCTATTACTCAGTTCTACTTGACCACTAGACTGTGGGTGGTATGGAGATGCAATTCTATGATCAACATCATACTTAGCAAGCATTTTACGAAAAGCACCATGAATAAAATGTGAACCACCACCAGTCATTAAGTATCTAGGGACTCCAAACCTCGAAAAAATAACTTCTTTAAGCATCTTAATAGAGGTGTTATGATCACCACTACTAGTTGGAATAGCTTCTACTCACTTAGTAACGTAATCAAAAGCAACTAAAATATGTGTGTACCCATTAGAGGAAGGAAACGGTCCCATATAATCAAAGCCCCAAACATCAAATGGTTCAATAAGAAATGAATAGTTCATAGGAATTTCTTGATGTCTACAAATATTACCAATTCTTTGACATTCATCACAAGACAAGACAAACTTACGGGCATCTTTGAAGAGAGTAGGCCAATAAAAATCGGATTGCAATACCTTATGTGCAGTTCTATCTCTAGCGTGGTGTCCTCCATAAGCCTCGGAGTGACACTTGCGTAGGATCTGTTCTTGTTCATGCTCAGGTACACAACGTCTAATAACACCATCCACTCCTTCTTTATAAAGGTGTGGGTCATCCCAGAAGTAATGTCTTAAATCATAGAAAAACTTTTTCTTTTGCCGGTATGTGAAACTAGGTGGTATAAATTTAGCAACAATGTAATTAGCATAATCAGCATACCATGGAGCAGTACGATAAGCATTTATTACAGCTAATTGTTCATCGGGAAAACTATCATCAATAGGGAGTGGGTCATCAAGAACATTTTCTAACCTAGAAAAGTTGTCTGCAACGGGGTTCTCAGCTCCCTTCCTATCAATAATATGCAAATCAAATTCTTGTAGCAAGAGAACTCATCTAATAAGTCTAGGTTTAGCATCTTTCTTTTCCATAACGTATTTAATAGCAGCATGATCAGTGTGAACAGTTACTTTGGAATCAACAATATAAGGTCTGAACTTATCACAAGCAAATACAACTGCTAAAAATTCTTTTTCAGTAGTAGCATAATTTCTCTGGGCACTGCCTAGAGTTTTACTATCATATTGGATAACATTTAATTTCTTATCAACTCTTTGTCCTAGAACAGCACCTACAGCATAATCACTAGCATCACACATAATTTCAAAGGGTAAATTCCAATTAGGTGGCCGAACAATAGGTGCAGAAATCAAGGCTTTCTTAAGTATTTCAAATGCTTCTACACAATCATCATCAAAGACAAAAGGAACATCTTTTTGTAAGAGATTAGTCATAGGCCTAGAATTTTTAAGAAGTCTTTAATGAACCTCCTATAAAAACCGGCATGACCAAGGAAACTTCTTATACCTTTAATGTCCTTAGGACACGGCATCTTTTCAATAGCATCAACTTTAGCTTTATCAACTTCAATACCTCTTTCAGAAATTTTATGCCCCAAGACAATACCTTCATTAACCATAAAGTGGCACTTCTCCCAATTCAAGACAAGATTAGTTTCTTCACATCTCTACAAAACTCGATCAAGGTTGCTTAAGCAATCATCAAAAGAAGTTCCATACACGGAGAAATCATCCATGAAAACCTCAACAATCTTTTCACAAAAGTCAGAGAATATAGCAGTCATACATCTTTGAAAGGTAGCAGGTGCATTACATAAACCAAAAGGCATACATCTATAAGCAAAGGTACCGAAAGGGCAAGTAAAAGTGGTCTTTTCCTGATCCTCTTTTGACACAGGTATTTGAGAGAAACCAGAATAACCGTCTAGAAAGCAAAAATGTGTATGTTTGGATAATCTTTCTAGCATTTGATCAATAAAAGGTAAAGGGTAATGATCCTTTCTAGTAGCTTTATTTAATTTGCGGAAGTCAATTACCATTCTATAACCTGTAACAATTCTTTGTGGGATCAATTCGTCTTTATCATTAGGAACAACAGTAATACCTCCCTTCTTAGGGACACAATGGACAGGACTTACCCACTGACTATCAGCAACAGGATAAATTATACCTGCCTCCAGAAGCTTTAGTATTTCATTTCTTACCACTTCTTTCATCTTAGGATTTAACCGTCGTTGGTGATCAACAACCGGTTTAGCGTCTTTCTCCAATTTTATTTTGTGCTGGCATAGAGTGAGACTAATGCCCTTAAGATCATCAAGAGTATATCCAATAGCAGCACGGTGCTTCTTCAGAGTTTTCAATAATTTCTCTTCTTCCTGCTCTGAAAGGTTAGCACTAATAATAACAGGATATATCTTCTTTTCATCAAGATAAGCATATTTAAGAGTATCAGGTAATGGTTTAAGCTCAAACACGGGATCACCCTTGGGTGGAGGAGGATCCCCTAGAATTTCAACAGGCAAGTTGTGTTTCAAAATAGGCCCCTATTTAAAGAATACTTCATCTATTTCCCGTCTTTCATTCATAAACATATCATTTTCATGGTCTAGCAAATATTGTTCTAAAGGATCATTAGGAGGCACGGCAATAGAAGCAAGACCAATAATTTCATCTTTACTAGGCAATTCTTTATCATGGGGTTGTCTACGAAATTTAGCAAAATTAAAATCATGAGACATATCCCCTAAACCAACAGTAACAATATCCTTTTCGCAGTCTATCCTAGAATTAACAGTATTCAAGAAGGGTCTACCAAATATAATGGGACAAAAGTCATCTTGTGGGGAACCAAGAACAAGAAAATCAGTAGGATATTTAATTTTCCCACACAAGACTTCAACATCTCTAACAATCCCAATTGGTGAAATAGTATCTCTATTGGCAAGCTTAATAGTAACATCAATACCTTCTATTTCAGCAGGTGCAATATCATGCATAATTTCTTTGTATAAGGAATGAGGTATTGCACTCGCACTAGCACCATATCACATAAGCCATGATAACAATGATCTCCTATTTTAACAGAGACAACATCCATGCCAACAACAGGTCTATGTTTACCTTTACATCGGGTCTAGCAATTCTAGCAGCTTCATCACAGAAGTAAATAACATGCCCATCAATATTATCGACCAAGAGATCCTTAACCATAGCAATACTAGGTTCAACTTTAATTTTCTCAGAGGGTGTAGATGTTCTAGCAGTACTCTTACGAACCACAGTTGAAGCTTTAGCATGATCCTTTATTCTAACAGGGAAAGGTGGTTTCTCAATATAAGCGATAGGAACAATAGGATCAACATTATAAGTGATAGTCTTTTCTTCAACTTTAATAGGTTCAAGTACTTTTACTTCAATGGGAGGATGATATTTAAACCACTTCTCCTTAGGGAGATCACCATGAGTAGCAAATGATTCACAGAAAGAAGCTACTATCTCAGAGTCAAGTCCATATTTAGTGCTAAATTCACGAAAAGCATCGGTATCCATAAAAGATTTAACACAATCAAACTTAGGTGTTATACCTGACTCCTTACCTTCGTCGAGTTCCCAATCTTCATAGTTGCGTTTAATTCTTTCCAATAAAACCCATCTGAATTCAATTGTCTTCATCATAAAAGAACCAGTACAAGAAGTATCGAGCATGGAGCGATTATTAAGAGAAAGCCGAGCATAAAAATTTTGAATAATAATTTCTCTTGAGAGCTCATGATTGGGGCATGAATATAACATTGACTTAAGCCTCCCCCAATCTTGAGCGATACTTTCTGCTTCGCGAGGCGAAAAATTATATATATAATTGCGATCACGATGAACCAGATGCATAGGATAAAACTTCTGATGATTCCAATTTCAATCGGTTGTAGTTCCATGATCCAATATCATCACATAGCCTAAACCATGTCAATGCCTTTCCCTTCAAAGATAAAGGGAAGACCTTCTCTTGATAACATCCTCGGGCATACCTGCAAGCCTAAATAATCAACAAACTTCATCCACATAGATTAGGTGCATATCGGGATGTAATGTTCCATCTCCTGTAGAAGGATTAGCTAGCAGTTTCTCTATCATACCCAAAGGAACTTCAAAGTAAACATTTTCAGTAGGTTCAGTAGGTTGAGGAGAAACTCTTTGCTCTACTGGTCGGGGTGAAGATACCCCGAACAAGCCCCTAAAAGGATTATTTTCCATAGTAACAAGTGACAGTAAATTTCAGCACACTATATAAATTTTTCCTTACCAAATTCCACCTACCAGAGGCGCTTCACTCCCCGACAACGGCGCTAGAAAAGAGTCTTGATGACCCAAAAGTATAGGGGATCTATCGTAGTCCTTTCGATAAGTAAGAGTATCGAACCCAGCGAGGAGCAGAAGGAAATGACAGGCAGTTTTCAGTAAGGTATTCTCTGCAAGCACTGAAATTATCGGTAACAGATAGTTTTGTGATAAGGTAATTCGTAACGGGTAACAAGTAACAAAAGTAAACAAGGTGCAGCAAGGTGGCCCAACCCTTTTTGTAGCAAAGGACAAGCCTGGACAAACTCTTATATAAAGGAAAGCGCTCCCGAGGACACCGGGGAATTATCGTCAAGCTAGTTTTCATCATGCATATGATTCGCGTTCGTTACTTTGATAATTTGATATGTGGGTGGACCGGTTCTTCGGTACTGCCCTTCCTTGGACAAGCATCCCACTTATGATTAACCCCCCTCGCAAGCATCCGAAACTACGAAAGAAGAATTAAGGTAAACCTAACCATAGCATGAAACATATGGATCCAAATCAGCCCCTTACGAAGCAACGCACCAACTAGGGTTTAAGCTTCTCTCACTCTAGGAACCCATCATCTACTTATTACTTCCCAATGCCTTCCCCTAGGCCCAAACAATGGTGAAGTGTCATGTAGTCGACGTTCACATAACACCACTAGAGGAAAGACAACATACATCTCATCAAAATATCGAACGAATACCAAATTCACATGATTACTTATAACAAGACTTCTCCCATGTCCTTAGGAACAAACGTAACTACTCACAAATCATATTCATGCTCATAATCAGAGGGGTATTAATGTGCATAAAGGATCTGAACATATAATCTTCCACCAAATAAACCAACTAGCATCAACTACAAGGAGTAATTAACACTACTAGCAACCCACATGTACCAACTGAGGTTTTAAGACAAAGATCAGATACAAGAGATGAACTAGGGTTTGACAGGAGATGGTGCTAGTGAATATGCTGATGGAGATTGACCCCCTCCCGATGAGAGGATCGATGGTGATGACGATGGTGACGATTTCCCCCTCCCGGAGGGATGTTTCCCCGGCAAAACAGCTCCGCCGAAGCCCTAGATTGGTTCCGCCAAGGTTCCGGCTCGAGACGGGGGCGCTTCGTCCCAAGAGCTTCCTTGTGATTTTTTTTCCAGGGCAAAAGACACCTTATACCAGAAGATGGGTGTGACGCCCCTGATTTGACCGTACACTAATCATGCACGCAAATGTGTACGATCAAGATCAGGGACTCACGGGAAGATATCACAACACAACTCTAAAACATAAATAAGTCATACAAGCATCATAATACAAGCCAGGGGCCTCGAGGGCTCGAATACAAGTGCTCAATCATAGACGAGTCAGCGGAAGCAACAATATCTGAGTACAGGCATAAGTTAAACAAGTTTGCCTTAAGAAGGCTAGCACAAACTGGGATACAGATCGAACGAGGCGCAGGCCTCCTGCCTGGGATCCTCCTAACTACTCCTGGTCATCGTCAGCGGGCTGCACATAGTAGTAGGCACCTCCAGTGTCGTAGGTGTCATCGTCGACGGTGGCGTCTGGCTCGTGGACTCCAGCATCTGGTTGTGACAACCAGATAGAAAGGAAAAGGGGGAAAAGAGGGAGAGAAGCAACCGTGAGTACTCATCCAAAGTACTCGCAAGCAAGGAGCTACACTACATATGCATGGGTATATGTGTAAAGGGGCATATCAGTGGACTGAACTGCAGAATGCCAGAATAAAAGGGGGATAGCTAGTCCTGTCGAAGACTACGCTTCTGGCCATCTCCATCTTGCAGCATGTAGAAGAGAGTAGATTGAAGTCCTCCAAGTAGCATCGCATAGCATAATCCTACCCGGCGATCCCCTCCTCGGCGCCCTGTTAGAGAGCGATCACCGGGTTGTATCTGGCACTTGGAAGGGTGTGTTTTATTAAGTATCCAGTTCTAGTTGTCATAAGGTCGAGGTACAACTCCGGGTCGTCCTTTTACCGAGGGACACGGCTATTCGAATAGATAAACTTCCCTGCAGGGGTGCACCACATAACCCAACACGCTCGATCCCATTTGTCCGGACACACTTTTCTGGGTCATGCCCGGCCTCGGAAGATCAACACGTCGCAGCCCCACCTAGGCACAACAGAGAGGTCAGCACGCCGGTCTAACCCTATGCGCGCAGGGGTCTGGGCCCATCGCCCTATGCACACCTGCACGTTGCGTACGCGGCCGAAAGCAGACCTAGCCTAGTGGCGTTCCAGTCCAATCCGGCGCGCGCCACTCAGTTGCTGACGTCCGAAGGCTTCGGCTGATACCACGACGTCGGGATACCCATAACTACTCCCGCGTAGATGGTTAGTGCGTATAGACCAAATGGCCAGACTCAGATCAAATACCAAGAACTCGTTAAGCGTGTTATGTCGAAGTAACCGCGGATGCCGTCCAGGGCCAGGCCCACCTCTCACCTAGGCGGTCTCAACCTGCCATGTCGCTCCGCCACAAAGATCCACTTGCGGGTACTCCTACGAGCCGACCCGACTTTAGTCATCACATGTGTCATGTATATAGTATAAAGTATATACCCGTGATCACCGCCCAGGTGCTCACGGCCCGATAGTATAGCACAGCAGACGGACAAGAATGTAGGGCCACTGATGGAAAACTAGCATCCTATACTAAGCATGTAGGATTGCAGGTAAAGGTAACAACAGTAGTAGCAAGGATAGGCTATGCATCAGGATAGGATATCGGAAAGCAGTAACATGCTACACTACTCTAATGCAAGCAGTATAGAGAAGAATAGGCGATATCTGGTGATCAAGGGGGGGGCTTGCCTGGTTGCTCTGGCAAGTAGGAGGGGTCGTCAACTCCGTAGTCGAACTGGGCAGCAGCAGTGTCGGTCTCGTAGTCTACCGGAGAGAAGAGGGGGGAAGAAACAGTAAATACAATGCAAACATAAACATGACGATGCGTGACATGACAATGAGCAGTGCTAGGTGTGTCCTAACGCGACAGTAGGTGGTACCGGCGAAGGGGGGAATATCCGGGAAAGTATTCCCGCTGTTTCGCGTTTTCGGATAGACGGACCGGAGGGGGAAAGTTGCGAGTTCGATAGGTTAGGGAGGTGTGGTGGACGAACGGACTGCGTATCCGGATTCGTCTCGTCGTTCTGAGCAACTTTCATGTTGAAAATATTTTAATCCGAGTTACGGATTAAAAGATATGATTTTCTAAAGATTTTATTAATTTCTGGGTTTTAATTAATTATTTAATTAAATTCGAAATTTGTATTTATGACATCAGCATGATGTCATGCTGACGTCAGCAGTCAACGTTGACCGTTGACCTGGTCAACCTGATAGGTGGGTCCCACTTGTCAGTGACTGCTAGTTAATTAACTACTTATTAGTTAAATTAATTAACTAATTAGCTTAGTTTAAACAGGATTAATTAACTTGATTAATTTAGTTAATTAATTAATTAATTAATTAAATTTATTTTTATTTTTATTTTCTTTATTTATTTATCTATTAATTTTTATTAATTAATTTATTTTTTATTTTTTTATTTTTTTTATTCGTTCTGTGTGGGGGGGCGCGGGCCCCGTTTGGCAGTGGCCCAGGGCCATAGCGGGTCGGCCGTCGGGCATAACCCGAATGGGCGCTGCGGGCGTGGCCGGCAGGGGCGCACCAGATTGGGCGTCGGCGGCCACAGCAGGGCGCCGGAGCAAGGGGAGGGGGGTGCCAGTGGCCAGGGGCGGCCGGAGTCAGGCGCGGCAAAGGCCAGCGGGCGCGGGACGCGGCCGATGCGGCGCATCCGCGGCGGCGCAGGCGGCACCGGAGCGGGGCACGGGGAGCGGCGGCCGGTGGCGGCCAACGGCGGGCGGGCCCGGCGCAGGGACCTCGCACGGGAGCGGCCTGGGGGCGAGGGTGGCCACAGGCAGGCGCGGCAGTGCGCGCGCGTGCGGGCGGGAGAGACGGGGCGCAGCCATGGGCGCGTTCAGGAGCGCCGGGGCGCGGGTGAGAACGGCGTCGTGGCGTCCGCGAGCGGCAGGCGGTTGCTACGGCGGGCGGCAAGTGCGTGCGACTACGGCGCGGCGCGGGAGCAGAGAGGGAGGAGGGGAGGCGGCGGCTCACAGGGGCCGTAGGGGATGGGCAGCGGGGGTTGAGGGGGTCGTCGGGGACGAGGCGACGCAGGGGAGGAGGCGAGGCGACTCCGGGCGACGACGATCCGGGCGGCGGCGGAGGGGGAAGCAGACCGGCGAGGGAGGCGGCGCGTGCTCCTGGCGGCGGCGGGCGACGGCGGTGGTCTCCTCCCGATCGAGATCGGGGGAGGCAGAGGGGGGGATTTTTTTGTGGGGGGAGTGGGAGGAGGTGTCGGTGGTGAGTGGGGGGAGTGGATAAGGTGTCGGTGGTGGTGGGTGGCCGGCCGGCTGGGCCTGGGGATTGGCCCAGTTGGGCCAGGGTCCAGTGGGGGGCTCCTCTTTTTGTTTTTTTGTTTTTTTTGTTTTTTGTTTTTTTTGTAATTTCTTTTCTTTTATTTATTTGCTTTTCTGTTTTATTTCAATTTAAACTATTTAGGCATTTTATAAAAATGTGTTTACCATATTTACTTATGCAAAATATGGCATCTCCCGAACATTTTTATTTTAATATTTGAAAACTTTTGTCGTTTGACTTATTTAGGATTTAAATTTGAAACGGTTTTGAATTAACCCGAGATTAATTACACTGACAGAGGTGACGTGCCATCATTAACGTGAGATTACTGTAGCTTGATTATCCGGGCGTTACAATGGGCATCGGGGGGCTTCCAGGTGGCCCACGAGGCAGGGGGCGCGCCCTCCACCCTCGTGGACAGTGGGTGGCCCCCCTCTGGTGCTTTCTTCGCCAAATATTTTTAATAAATTCCTTAACTGACTTTCGTGGAGTTTCAGGACTTTTGGAGTTGTGCAGAATAGGTCTCTAATATTTGCTCATTTTCCAGCCCAGAATTCCAGATGCCGGCATTCTCCCTCTTCATGTAAACCTTGTAAATAAGAGAGAAAAGGCATAGGTATTGTGACATAATGTGTAATAACAGCCCATAATGCAATAAATATTGATATAAAAGCATGATGCAAAATGGACGTATCAGGCCACCTTGTGCAAATGTTTACCACATAAAAACTGTGTGTGATGGACAGCCTTTGCCACACAGTTTCTTCTACGGACCGTGTGTGATACATTAGATAATGCAAACAATTTAATCGGGAAAATTGTGTGTGATGTACTTGCGAACAGAAAAGTTTTCCTTGGAGCGACTGTGTGGGATGTATATACGAACGGAAACATTTAGCGCTGGTTGACCGTGTGGGATGTACTGACGACCGGAAATGATTTCGCCCGTATAATTGTATTTTTTGAGCACTACTGTACGTATTTCTGTATTTGAGTGCTCGCCGGTCGCACACGACCTCATTTAGCCGAGCGTGTGTGCCAGGAGGGCATATCCCCGACGGTTTCTGGGTCGTGTGGGAAGGACCCCCCCCCCTATCGCCCACACTCACTTGGTGACGGTTCCAAATGTCGTCGCGGAAAGGGGTTAAAAACCGTTTGTTTAGGAATGACGCGCACCAGTGTTCGTGCTTGCATAGCGAATCACAAACCTTAACACCAATATTCTTACTAAAGCACAATTACTCATCAACATGACTCACATATCACATCATCATATCTCAAAACTATTACAAGGAATCAAGTTTATTTTGTCCAATGATCTTCATGAAAGTTTTTATTATATCCTTCTTGGATATCTTTCACTTGGGACTAATTTTCATGTGTTGCTTTTGATAAGCTCAAACAAATATAAGTGAAGATCATGAGGATAAATTTTCTTTCTCTCAAAATAATTTAAGTGAAGCAAGAGAGAATTTCTTGAAATTTTTACTAACTCTCAAATAAATCTAAGTGAAGCAACAGACTATTTCTTCAAAAATAACTAAGCACACCGTGCTCAAAAAGATATAGGTGGAGCACTAGAGCAAATCCATAGCTCATAAAGATTTAAGTGAAGCATAGAGAGCAATTCTAACAAGTCATGGCATAATTTTATCTCTCTCAAATAGGTGTGTCCAGCAAGGATTCAAGACTTAAAACACAAAATAAAACAAGCAAAGACTCATATCATACAAGACGCTCCAAGCAAAACACATAGTATGTGACGAATAAAAATATAGCTTCGAGTAAAATACCAATGGTCATTAGAAGAAAGAGGGGATGCCACTCGGGGCATCCCCAAGCTTAGTTGCTTGCTCTCTTTGGATAATAGCTTGGGATGCCAGGGCGTCCCCAAGCTTAGGCTCTTCTTACTCTTTATTCCTTCATCCATCGTAAGGTAACCCAAAACTTGAAAACTTCAATCACACAAAACTCAACAAAACCTTCGTGACATCCGTTAGTATAAGTGTAGCGACCCGACCTCAGACGGTCAAGTCTCTGTGCTTTAGTGTCATCCCTGGATCGGTAATGCTGACACACACAGTACTCAAATGGATTTATAACAGAGTAGCAATCACACACTTATGACATCGAATGTCTCAAAAGAGAACTTATTACAATAAATATGGCTTATGGCCATCTAACTAAGATAACAGCGGAAGGCTTGGAAGATAAAGTGAGTCCATCAACTCCAACGGCATAGCTGAGTGCATGACAAATGACCTAGCGCACCTTACTCTTCGTCTGAAAAGTCTGCAACATGATACGTTGCAGCCTGAAACGGGTCAGCAAATGGAATATGCTCGCAATATAACACAGTAGAGCAATGAAAAGATAAATGCTATCACTACATGCATATATGGCTGGTGGAGGCTCTATGGTTATAATGTTTTGCGAAAAGCCAATTTTTCCCTACAACAAAGGAATATGTTTTATTTAACTATCATGGTGGTTCAAACATTGAGAAGGTTCCTCCAACTCAATCCCCATTAAAGTAATCATTATCAACCCAACAAATTAACTTAGAGTGATGAGATCAAATCAATAATTCAAGTACCAGATACTCAAGATGTCCATAATCGGGGACACGGCTAACCATGGTTAGTTTGTACACTCTGCAGAGGTTTGCGCACTTTTCCCCACAAGACTCGATCTCCTCCGCTGGATTTCTCGCACTAAATGGTGTTTGAGAAACGGATGACTGAGACATAGTCTTTCGGAAGCATTAACTCTAATCCTGGTTAGACAGTACCAACCTACATCCCCTACATCCGCTAGCCTACCACTGGAAGAGGTCATGCAACCTACTCAACTATGCTAGAGCCCATAATAGCTTGTGGCTGCACACGGAAGTTTCTAGCATGAATAATCTTATGATCCCTTTGAGCCTGGGTGGCGAACCATGGGATGATCACATGGGTACTCCGGGATATCATAGGACAACACTGGATTCTCCAGGTGCCCTGACAACCATTGGGTACTTCAGGGTGCCTTCAACCAATCCACCTAGATGTGTATTTAAGTAGCCACCTTAAGTTAGCCATTAATTAAAAAAACTCACATCTGTCATGGATACACTCACCCAATCCACGTCTACGAGCATAGCATAACAATCCTGAGCATAACGTAGAAGTAACTCCCAAAGGTTTGATAATAAAAGGGCAATAGGTTCTACCTCATCATCTACTTCCCAAACCCACATGTTATTCAGATCCTAACCATGCAATGTTTGAGGGTTGAACTAATGCATAAAAACTGGGTAATAAAGGGATATGATCAAAGTGTTACTTGCCTTGCTGATGATCTGCAAAACCTAGAAGCACGGGTAAAACTCAAATAAGAAGATCTAACCAGAAAGTTCAACTGAAGAACTCCGGTTTGCAAAAAGAATCAAATCAAACGGAATAACGAAACTCAAACTACGAAAGAAACAAGATCCGTTTATTAATCTGGACTAAAGTCAAATTTTACAGTACCAAAATCTTGTTCAAGTTGGTTAAACAGAAATAAGGCTTCAAGACGAAGATCTAGGCGCTTGTTTCACCTGATTTGGATAAATGGGCGAAAAGATAAACTAAAACGAAGATCAGGGCAGAAATCGCGATCGAAAATAATCGCGGAAAACCCCGGGAAAATAAAACGAGACGAACAGGCTAACGAACGAACGGTCGCTGTCTGCGGCTAAATGACGAACAGCGTTCATTAAAACGAATGTACGGATGAACGTACGCTATTTAACTAAACCGAAAAAACCCGAACCGAAACTAAAAAACTAGATCTAGGGTTTTAAAAAAACTGACGGTTTTCCCGAGAAAACCGAGTCGGCGGCGGCAGCTACCTCGGCAACGGCGGGATCGGTGGCGGCGGGTGGCGGCGACTCCAGCGCCCGCGGGGCGACGGGGTGGCGGCGGCGACGGGCGGCGGCTCCGCGGGGCAGCTGCGGGGAACGGCGTCGGCGGCGGCGGCTTCGCGCAACGGCGGCGGCGCTAAGGTTTGCGGGGGCGGGGCGGCTGGGCTGGCGGGGCGAGGCCTCGGCCTTTAAAGGGCCGGCCGGGGCGAGGTGTCCGGGACGGACACGGTCCGTTAGGTCGGTTCACTCTTTTTTTTAAATAAACCTGACGCGGAAAAACTAATAAAAGAAATACTAAGCAGAGTCCAAAAATCCTGAAATAAATTTTCTCGGTCCTCTAATAAAATTGCGGACAAAGTTAACATTTATTTGGGCCTCTAATGCAATTTCGAAAAATGCATATTTTTCCTAATTCAAATAAAATAGCAATAAAAGTCCAAATAAAATACTTATTTGATTTTAATATTTTTCCTCAAATATTTATTTCTTTATTTGGAGAAGTCATTTTATCCCCTCTCTTTTATTTTTCATATTAGAAATATTTGAAGAGAAAAATAATTAGAACCAAATGATCCTCTTTTCAAAATTTGAGAAAAACTCAAATATGAAAATAATGAAATTCCTAACTCTCTCCGTGGGTCCTTGAGTTGCTTAGAATTTCTAGGATCAACCAAAATGCAATAAAATATGATATGCAATGATGACCTATGTATAACATTCCAAATTGAAAATTTGCGATGTTACAATAAGAAAGCAAATTACTACTACAAGTACGGTATCAAACCAATTCATATTTTATTCTTGCATTATATCTACTGTATTCCAACTTTTCTATGGCAAAAACTCTTCAAAGAAAACCATAGAATCATCAAAACAAGCACACAACGCAGAGAAAATAGAATCTGTCAAAAACAGAATAGTCTGTAGCGATCTGACTATTTCGAATACTTCTGTAACTCCAAAAATTCTGAAAAATTAGGACGGCCTGAGCTATTTGTATATTAATCTTCTGCAAAAAGAATTGGTATTTTATCACTCTCTGGTTAAAAATGAGAATTGTTTTCGTGAGCGCAAAAGTTTCTGCTTTTCAGCAAGATCAAACAACTATCACCCAAGAAGATCCTAAAGGCTTTGCTTGGCACAAACACTAATTAAAACACAAAAAACACAATCATAACAGTAGCATAATTGTGCAAACACACAAGAACAGAAAGCAAAAAGCAAAAATAAATTTTATTCATTGGGTTGCCTCCCAACAAGGGCTATAGTTTTACGCCCTTAGCTAGGCATAAGATTTCAATTATGCTCACATGAAAGATAGTAATTGAAACACGAAGAAAGCATCGTGTAGCATGTGAAAACACATTTAAGTCTAACATAATTCCTATGCATAGGCATTTTATAAGCAAACAAATTATCAAAACAAGCAAAGACTAGCATATGCAAGGAAGAAGAATAAAACATTGACGATCTCAACATAACGACAAGTAATTTAGTAACATAAAAATTTCCACCACAATATTTTCCTCTCTCATAATAATTACATGTGGGATCATAAACAAATTAAACAATATAGCAATCATATAAAATTTTCTCTTCATGATCCATATGCATAAAAGTTTTATAACCTTCCAAGATAGTGGGATTAACATCAACAAAAGTCATGACCTCTCCAAACCCACTTTTATAAAAAAAATCACAAGATTGAACACTCTCCAAATATGTGGGATTATTTTTACCTATAGTTGACACTCTTCTGAACCCACTTTCAATATTATTGCAAACATATCCATCATGAGGATTAAATAAACTAGATCATAAAAATCATTACCACCCCAATCATGATCATTACAATAAGTAGTGGACATAGCACTATTAGCATCCCCAAGCTTGGGGTTTTGCATATTATTAGCACAATTGACATTAATAGAATTTATAATAACATCATTGCAATCATGCTTTTCATCTAAGGAGCTATCATGAATCACTTTATAAATTCCTTTGTTTAACACCTCATCACAATTTTCAGATTCATAAATCTCAAGAAAAACTTCATAAAGATAATCTGGTGCGCTCAAATCACTAGCAATTGGTTCATCATAAATGGATCTTTTGAAAAGATTAGCAAGTGGACGAGGATCCATATCAATATATTTTTAGCAAATGGAGATGCAACCAAATAGAAGGTACATGGCAACACAAGCAAACATCAGATCTGACGAGAAAAACGGTGAACGGAAAAAGAGGGCGAATAAAACAAAAAAAATTGTGAACTGGGGGAGATGAAAACGAGAGGCAAATGACAAATAATGTAAATTGCAAGGAGATGAGATTTGTGATTAGGAACCTGGTATATGTTGAAGATCCTCCCCGACAACGGCGCCAGAAATTCCTTTTGATGCGGCTTGAAGCTACATCGGTATTTCCCCAAAGAGGAAGGGATGATGCAGCACGGCAGTGGTAGATATTTCCCTCAGTGATGAAACCAAGGTTATCGAACCAGTAGGAGAACCAAGCAACACAACGTAAACAACACCTGCACACAAATAACAACTACTCGCAACCCGACGTGTAAAAGGGCTTGTCAATCCCTTTCGGGTAGCGGCGCCCAAAGATAGGCAAACGGACGTGAGGAAATTGTAGTGCATTGATAGATCAAATGCCAAATAAAATAAATAAGAATAAATTGCAGCAAGGTATTTTTGTATTTTTGGTTTAATAGATCTGAAAATAAAAGCAAAGGAAAATAGATCGCAAAGGCAAATAATATGAGAAAGAGACCCGGGGGCCGTAGGTTTCACTAGTGGCTTCTCTCGAGAAAAATAGCAAACGGTGGGTGAAAAAATTACTATTGGGAAATTGATAGAACTTCAAATAATCATGATGCTATCCAGGCAATGATCATTATATAGGCATCACGTCCAAGATTAGTAGACCGACTCCTGCCTGCATCTACTACTATTACTCCACACATCGACCGCTATCCAGCATGCATCTAGTGTATTAAGTTCATGGAGAAACGGGGTAATGCAATAAGAACGATGACATGATGTAGACAAGATCTATTTATGTAGAAATAGACTCCATCGTTTTATCCTTAGTAGCAACAATACATATGTGTCGGTTCCCCTTCTGTCACTAGGATCAAGCACCATAAGATCGAACCCGCTACAAAGCACCTCTTCCCATTGCAAGATAAATAGATCAAGTTGGCCAAACAAAACCCAAATATCAGAGAAGAAATACGAGGCTATAAGCAATCATGCATATAAGAGATCAAAGAAACTCAAATAACTTTCATGGATATAAAAAGATAGATCTGATCATAAACTTAAAGTTCATCTGATCCCAACAAACACACCGCAAAAAGAGTTACATCATATGGATCTCCAAGAGACAATTGTATTGATAATCAAAAGAGAGAGAGAGGAAGCCATCTAACTACTAACTATGGACACGTAGGTCTACAAATAACTACTCATGCATCATCGGAGAGGCACCAATGGAAGTGGTGAACCCCTCTGTGATGGTGTCTAGATTGGATCTGGTGGTTCTGGACTCTGCGGCGGCTGGGATTGATTTTCGTCGACTCCCCTAGGGTTTCTGGAATAATGGGGTATTTATAGAGCAAAGAGGCTATCCGGGGGGCACCCGAAGTGGGCACAACCCACCAGGGCGGTCCTGGGCCTCCTGGCGCGCCCTGGTGGGTTGTGCTCCCCTTGGAGCACCCCCCAGGCGCTGCCTTGGCCCATTGGGTGTCTTCTGGTCCATAAAAAATCGCCATGAAGTTTCCTTGCATTTGGACTCCGTTTGGTATTGATTTCCTGCGATGTAACAAACATGCAGAAAACAACAACTGGCACTTGGCACTATGTCAATAGGTTAGTACCAAAAAATGATATAAAATGACTATAAAATGATTATAAAACATCCAAGATTGATAATATAATAGCATGGAACAATCAAAAATTATAGATACGTTGGAGACGTATCAATGCACCTAGTTCATCAAAGAAGAAAAACAAAAAGAAAAATGATAGAACTTTGCATGCTTCTAGTGAACCTGTGGTAGAAAACCTTCTGAGAATCAGGATGATGTTTCTATTTATAATGCTGAAACACAATCTGGTAATGAACATCCACCTTGTAATTATAAGAATGATAAAGATGTTCATGTTGATGCTCAACCAGATAATGAGAAAGAAACTGATAATGATGTAGAAATAGAACCTATTATTGATCCTGATAACCCACCTCCTAAGAATAAAAAACATGATAAAAGAGATTTCATTGCTAGAAAACACGATAAAGAAAGAGAACCATGGGTTCAAAAACCCATGCATTTTCCTACTAAGCCCCCAAAAAATAAGGATAAGGAGGATTTTGAACGCTTTGTTGAAATGCTTAGACCCGTCTTTTTGAGAACACGCTTGACGGATATTTTGAAAATGCCTCCATATGCTAAGTACATGAAACATATTGTCACTAATAAAAGAAAGATACCTAAAGCTGAAATTTCCACCATGCTTGCAAATAATTCTTTTAAGGGAGGAGTACCTAAGAAGTTAGGAGATCAGGAATACCCACTATACCATGCTCCATTAAAAGAAGTTATCTCAAAACTGCTTTATGTGATTTAGGAGCCACTGTTAGTGTTATGCCTTTCTCTTTATATAGAAGACTTGATTTGAATAAGTTGACACCTACTGAGATATCTTTGCAAATGGTTGATAAATCAACTGCTATACCTATTGGAATTTGTGAGGACATTCCCATTGTTGTTGCAAATGTTACTATCTGAACAAACTTTGTTATTCTCGATATGCCCGAGGACGACAACATATCGATTATCCTTGGTAGACCCTTTTTCAATACTGCAGGGGTTGTTATTGATTGCAACAAAAGCAAGGTCACTTTTCATGTCAATGGTAATGAGCATACGGTTTATTTCCCAAGAAAACCCCCAAACTTTGAGCACCACATCATGTACTAACTCAAGGATCGTTGCTTAGCACGGAAGGAAACATATGCAGCAACATATATGGAGGTAAAATGTTACTCAGCGGACAAGACGCTCCTCAGGTGAGTGTCTTGTGGTAGGAGTAACTTTTTGGACAGCAGCAAGAATCAATAAAGAGACACCAGATTTTTACGTGGAAAACCCCCCAACTTGAGGGAAAAAACCACGGGCCTGATGACCCACAAGTATAGGGGATCAATTGTAGCTCTTTTCGATAAGTAAGAGTGTCAAACCAAACGAGGAGCAGAAGGAAATGACAAGTAGTTTTCAGTAAGGTAACGTCTGCAAGTACGGAAATTGGAAGTAGCGGGTAGTTTGATAGCAAGATAATTTGTAACGAGAAAGTAACGATAATAGTAACAAGTATGCACCAAGGTAGCCCAATCCTTTTGAGGAAAAGGACAGGCCAAAACAGTCTCTTATGATAAGCAAAGCGTTCTTGAGGGTACACGGGAATTTCATCTAGTCACTTTCATCATGTTGGTTTAATTCGTGTTCGCTACTTTGATAATTTGATATGTGGGTGGACTGGTGCTTAGGTGCTGTTCTTACTTGAACAAACCTCCTACTTATGATTAACCCTCCCGCAAGCATCCGCAACTATGAGAAAAGTATTAAGAATAAATTCTAACCATAGCATTAAACTCTAATATCCAATCGGTCTCTTAAGGAATAGCGCGTAAACTGGGGTTTAAGCTTCTGTCACTCTCGCAACCCACCATCTATTTACTACTCCACAATGCATTCCCTTAGGCCCAAATATGGTGAAGTGTCATGTAGTCGACGTTCACATGACACCACTAAGGGAATCACAACATACATACTATCAAAATATCGAACACATATCAAATTAGCATGATTACTTGCAACATGATTTATCCTGTGACCTCAAGAACGAAAGTAACTACTCACAAATAATAAACATGCTCATGATCAAAGGATTATATGATGACCCACAAGTATAGGGGATCAATTGTAGCTCTTTTCTTTAAGTAAGAGTGTCGAACCCAACGAGGAGCAGAAGGAAATGACAAGTAGTTTTCAGTAAGGTAACGTCTGCAAGTACTGAAATTGTAAGTAGCGGGTAGTTTGATAGCAAGGTAATTTGTAACGAGCAAGTAATGATAATAGTAACAAGAATGTAGCAAGTTAGCCCAATCCTTTTGAGGCAAAGGACAGGACAAAACGGTCTCTTATGATAAGCAAAGCGTTCTTGAGGGTACACGGGAATTTCATCTAGTCACTTTCATCATGTTGGTTTAATTCGTGTTCGCTACTTTCATAATTTGATATGTGGGTGGACCGGTGCTTAGGTGCTGTTCTTACTTGAACAAACCTCCTACTTATGATTAACCCTCCTGCAAGCATCCGCAACTACGATAAAAGTATTAAGAATAAATTCTAACCATAGCATTAAACTCTAGGATCCAATCGGTCCCTTACGGAATAGCGCATAAATTGGGGTTTAAGCTTATGTCACTCTCGCAACCCACCATCTATTTACTACTCCACAATGCATTCCCTTAGGCCCAAATATGGTGAAGTGTCATGTAGTTGACGTTCACATGACACCACTAAGGGAATCACAACATACATACTATCAAAATATCGAACACATATCAAATTCACATGATTACTTGCAACATGATTTATCCTGTGACCTCAAGAACGAAAGTAACTACTCACAAATAATAAACATGCTCATGATCAAAGGATTATTAAATAGCATAATGGATCTGAACATATAATCTTCCACCAAATAAACCATATAGTAATCAAATACAAGATGTAATCAACACTACTAGTCACCCCCTAGCACCAATCTATAGTTCCGGTAACAAGATTGAATACAAGAGATGAACTAGGGTTTGAGATGAGATGGTGCTGTTAAAGATGTTGATGGAGATTGCCCTCCCCAAGATGGGAGAGTTGTTGGTGATGATGATGACGATGATTTCCCCCTCCGGGAGGGAAGTTCCCCCTGTGGAATCGCTCTGCCGGAGGGAAAAAGTGCTCCTGCCCAAGTTCCGCCTTGAGATGGCGGCGCTCCGTCCCAAAAGCCTTCTCCTTATTTTTTTCTAGGTCAAAAATGACTTATGTACCAGAAGATGAGCACCGGAGGTGGGACGAGGAGGCCACAACCCACCAGGGCGCGCCTGGGGGCCTAGCGCGCCTAGGTGGGTTGTGCCCACCTGGTGGCCCCCCTCCGGTAGTTATTGGCTCCAATATTTCTTATATATTCCATAAAAAATCTCCGTCAAGTTTCAGCTCATTTGGAGTTGTGCAGAATAGGTAGCCTGACGTAGCTTTTTCAGGTCCAGATTTCCAGCTGCCGGAATTCTCCCTCTTTGTGTGTACCTTGCAAATTATGAGATGAAAGGCATTAGAATTACTCCAAAAAGCATTATTATGGATAAAAACATTATAAATAACAGTAAGAAAACATGATGCAAAATGGACGTATCAACTCCCCCAAGCTTAGACCTCGCTTGTCCTCAAGCGAAAACCGAAATCAAAAAACATGTCCTCATGCTTTGAGAGAGAGGTGTCGATAAAAACAAAATACGAACATAGAAGCATCATGTTGATTATTATAACAGCAACAAAATTAAACATAGGACTTTTATCATAGAACTTGCATCATATACTTCCCATGAATAAGTAACAGTTCATCACATAACCGAAGTATAAAGCAAAAACTCTATTAGAAACTAACAAACTATGTTCTCAGTCAACTTTGCAACTACAATTCATCATCTTTTCAGGAAGAGTCACGTGTCGGAGCCTTTTAAGCAAGTCCACATACTCAACCATCATATAGTCTTCTATGATTGCTAACACTCACCTTGTACCCATGAGCAAAACGTCTCAACCGGACACATAGAAAGATAGGGGCTTATAGTTTCGCCTCCCAACATACTCACCTCAAGGGTGATGTCAACAATAATAACTCATGCTATCTATATTCAACTGGAAATATGTGCCTAGATCTTTCCTCACCACATGATGCTTGCCAAAAGAGAAAGTAAAAGGGGAATAGAAGGAAAACTTTGACTCTTTGCATAAAAGTAAAAGATAGGCCCTTCGCAGAGGGAAGCAGAGGTTGCTATGCGCTTATTTGTTTGCATGCTCAATCCCTTAGTGCAAGAGAACGGCACGTTGTATTGCCCCTTAAGATGACAACCTTTATTATACAGTTTGTCGCTTTTATTCATTGTCATCCAAGTTCATACAACGCTCAGTTTTCTCTTACACTAAATCATCTCACATATTTAGAAGCAATTTTTATTGCCTTTTTGCATCGATGACAACTTACTTGAGGGATCTTGCTCAATCCATAGGTAGGTATGGTGGACACTTGAAAAAGATTTGGGTTTAAGGGTTTTTGGATGCACAAGTAGTATCTCTACTTAGTGCAGAATTTTTGGCTAGCAAAGATAGGGGGAAAGCACCACATGTTTAAGGATCCATGACAATATGACTTCTGTGTGAATATAAACAAACATAAACCATTAAGTTGTCTTCCTTGTCCAACGTCAACAATTTTGGCATATAATATTTTGATGATAGCTCACAATCACAAAAGATTTCTAGGATAGTATATTTATATGTGAGTCTTCTCTTCCCTTATTAATTCTTTCATGAGTTGCATCATTGACTAATGCTATGTTTGTCAATCTCTAATAAAATTTCCTACTTATACTTTTCCTTATGTGGTGCTATCACCTACCATAGGATTAGTATATGATCTTATTGATTTATTTCCTTTCTTTTACTTATTTACTTTCTCTTTTTTCTTTCTTTCTGATTTCTTTTCTTTATTTTGCAACATGAAAGTAAAAAAACAAAAACTCAAACTAAAATTTATTATATAGCTTGCACACGATTACAATGATAGATCACTAAGCAAACTCTCAAAGAGGAAAGGATTGAACTAAACTTTATTTCATCTAAAGCAAAAAGATCGAACTAAGATAAGTAAAAGCAAAAAAGATAGTGGGATGATACGATACCGGGGCACCTCCCCCAAGCTTGGCGGGAGCCAAGGGGACTGCCCATACCCGATACTTAGTTCTCCTTTGGTGGTGTAGAAGATGGTGGTGAAGTAGTATTCTCCAATATAACCATGAGTAGATCCTTCAAACCTTGAACCTCTCGAAGGGCTTGATGAATTAATTCACTATTTTTCTTCACCTCAGCCATTATGTGTTTATTCTCAGGGCCCCAAGGTTTGGTTCCTGCACTGTTTTCTCTTGGTCGAGATATGTCCTAGTTGGACGGTATGTGCCTACGAGGAATGTTCTCGAACCCATAATTGTGAATCAAATTATGAAAAAAATTATGATGTAACCTGTGTAAGGGCCTCCTTGGTGGGAGATCTTCTTGCACTTCCAGGCTCGCTTGATTGCTCGACGATCCCATGGCTTGATGAGGATTAGGGTGAGTGGAGATGCCAGCTAAAGTGCCCCTCTCGGAGGCTGGAGAGTGAACCCCAAAAGGATTTTCCTCTTCTTCCTCCATAGCAACCTCTTCAGCTTCATCCCTCCTTAGATCCTCCTGAACCAACCTTGTGTCTCCTTCTCCATTGCTGAAGGGTGAGTAAGACATGCTGTTGTTCTAGCTGAATCTGTCAGAAAATAGCAAGAAAAGAGAACAAAGTATTTTCTCCGCGATAGGGTGGTTAACAGGTGCAGGAAGTATATATAGATTTTTTAACTTGGAGGACAAGTATATGGAAGAAAAATGGAGTACGGAAGGTGTCCCAGGTGGGCACAACCCACCTAGTGTCTTGTGCCCACTAGGGGACGCTTCCTGGAAGTTTCTTTATTTCCAAAATTCTAAAATATTCCTAAACTGACAAAAATTATTTTTGCGGATTTTTCGGGGTCCGTTTACTTACCGTATCACGTACCTCCTTATTTTGATGATTCTGGAGTGTTCCAGAAGGACTCTTTTATGTGTTCTTCCGGTGTCAAAGTTTGGATAATATTACTTTCAATATTAATAGGCGTACCTGAGATATAATGCTTTATTCGTTGTCCATTGTCAACCTTCGGGTTAGTACCTTCGGAATTATTTATTTTGATGGCACCAGACCGGTAAACCTCCTCGATGACATATGGGCCTTCCCATTTTGGGAGGAGCTTTCCTGCAAAAAATCTAAAACGAGAGTTGTACAAAGAACATATTCTCTAACTTTAAACTCACACTTTTGGATTCTTTTGTCATGCCATCTTTTGACTTTCTCTTTGAATAATTTTGCACTTTCATAAGCTTGGGTTCTCCATTCATCTAATGAGCTTATATCAAATAACCTCTTTTCACCAGCAAGTTTGAAATCACAATTGAGTTCTTTAACTGCCCAATATGCTTTATGTTCTAACTCAAGAGGCAAATGACAAGCTTTTCCATAAACCATTTTATAAGGAGACATACTTAGACCAATTCTTCCTGGACCTATTAACAGTCTTTTGCAAAATTAATTTTATTTCTCTATTGCTAAGTTCAACTTGACCACTAGGCTGGGGATGATAGGGTGATGCAATTCTATTGTTAACATCATACTTTGCAAGCATTTTATGGAAAGCACCATGAATAAAGTGTGAACCACCATCAGTGATTAAATATCTATGGACTCCAAACCTTGGGAAAATAACTTCCTTAAGCATTTTAATAGACGTGTTGTGATCAGCACTACTCGTTGGAATAGCTTCTACCCATTTAGTAACATAATCAACAGCAACCAAAATATGTGTATACCCATTAGAGGAAGGAAAAGGTCCCATGTAATCAAATTCCCAAACATCAAATGGTTCAACAACAAGTGAATAATTCATAGGCATTTCTTGATGCTTACCGATATTACCTATTCTTTGACATTCATCACAAGATGAGACATACTTACGGGCATCCTTGAAGAGAGTAGGCCAATAAAATCTAGATTGCAATACCTTGTGAGAAATTCTATCTCCAGCATGATGCCCTCCATACGAATCGGAGTGACATTTCCATAGGATTTGTCCCTGTTCATGCTCAGGTACACAACATCTAATAATACCATCTACTCCTTCTTTATAAAGATGTGGGTCATCCCAAAAGTAATGTCTTAAATCATAGAAGAATTTTTTCTTTTGTTGGTATGTAAAGCTAGGTGGAAAATATTTAGCAACAATGTAATTATCATAGTCAGCATACCAAGGAGTACTATTAGCAACATTTATTGCAGCTAAATGCTCATCAGGAAACTATCATCAATAGGTAGTGGGTCATCAAGCACATTTTCAAGCCTAGACAGGTTATCAGCTACGGGGTTCTCAGCTCCTTTTCTATCAATGATATGTAAATCAAATTCTTGTAACAAGAGAACCCAACGAATAAGTCTAGGTTTAGCATCTTTCTTTTCCATAAGATATTTAATAGTAGCATGGTCTGTGTGAACAGTTACTTTGGAATCAACAATATAAGGTCTAAATTTATCACAAGCAAACACCACTACTAAGAATTCTTTTTCAGTAGTAGCATAATTTCTTTGACTGTCTAGAGTTTTACTAGCATAATGAATAACATTCAATTTCTTGTCAACTCTTTGCCCTAGAACAACACCAACAGCATAATCACTAGCATCGCACATAATTTCAAAAGGCAAGTTCCAATCAGGTGGTTGAACAATAGGTGCAGTAATTAAGGCTTTCTTGAGTGTTTCAAAGGCTTCAAGACAATCATCATCAAAAACAAAAGGAATATCCTTCTGCAAGATACTAGTAAGAGGCCTAGAAATTTTAGAAAAGTCTTTAATAAATATCCTATAGAAACCAGCATGACCTAGGAAACTATGAATACCTTTGATGTCATTAGGACATGGCATTTTCTCAATTGCATCAACCTTAGCTTGATCCACTTCAATACCTCTTTCAGAAATTTTATGACCCAAGACAATGCCTTCATTAACCATAAAGTGGCACTCTCCCAATTCAAGACAAGATTTGTTTGTTCACATGTCTGCAAAACTCGATCAAGATTGCCTAAACAATCATCGAAAGACTTCCCATAGACAGAGAAGTCATCCATGAAAACCTCAACAATCTTTTCACAAAAGTCAGAGAATATAGCCATCATACATCTTTGAAAGGTAGCAGGTGCATTACATAAACAAAAAGGCACGCGTCTATAAGAATAGGTTCCAAAAGGACAAGTAAAAGTAGTCTTTTCTTGATCAGGTTGAGATACAGGTATTTGTGAAAAGCCAGAATATCCATCAAGGAAGCAAAAGTGTGTGTTCTTAGATAATATTTCCAGCATTTGATCAATAAAAGGCAAAAGGTAATGATCTTTTCTAGTTGCTTTATTTAATTTTCTAAAATCAATTACCATTCTATAGCCTATAACAATTCTTTGTGGAATAAGTTCATTCTTATCATTAGGAACAACAGTAATACCTCCTTTCTTAGGGACACAATGAATAGGACTTACCCATCTACTATCAGCTACAGGATAGATTATACCTGCTTCCAGAAGTTTTAATATTTCCGTTCTTACCACCTCTTTCATCTTCGGATTTAACCGACGTTGGTGATCAACAACGGGTTTAGCATCAGGTTCCATATTAATTTTGTGCTGACATAGAGTGGGACTAATGCCCTTTAAATCATCAAGAGTATATCCAATAGTAGCCCGGTGCTTCCTTAGAACTTTCAATAATCTTTCTTCTTCATGTTCTGAAAGGTTAGCACTAATAATAACACGATATATCTTCTTTTCATCAAGATAAGCATATTTCAAAGTGTTTGGCAATTTTTTTAAATTCAAACATAGGATCACCTTTAGGTGGAGGTGGACCTCCAAGAGTTTCAATGGGCAAATTGTGTTTAAGTAGAGGACGTTGTTCAAAGAAAATTTTATCTATTTCATTTCTTTCATGCATATGTAAATCATTTTCATGGTCTAGCAAGTATTGTTCTAAAGGATCAGTAGGTGGCACAGCAATATAAGCAAGACCAATTAATTCATCCTTACTAGGCAATTCTTCTTCAAGAAGATTTATACTAAACTTGGAAAAATTAAACTCATGAGGCTCATCACCAAAGCTAACACCAACAGTTTGTTTCTTGCAATCTATCTTGGCATTAACTGTATTCAAGAAAGGTCTACCAAAGATAATGGGACAGAAGTCATCTTGTGGGGAACCAGGAACAAGAAAATCAGTAGGATATTTTATTTTTCCCACACAAGACTTGAACATCTCTAACAATCCCAATTGGTGATATGGTGTCTCTATTAGCAAGTTTAATAGTGACATCTATGTCTTCTATCTCAGCAGGTGCTATATCTTTCATAATTTCTTGATATAAAGTGTAAGGAATAGCACTCACACTAGCACCCATGTCACATAAACCATGATAATAGTGATCTCCTATTTTAACTGAAATAACAGGCACGCCCACAACAGGTCTATGTTTATCTTTTCTATCAGGTTTAGCAATTCTAGCTGCTTCTTCAGAGAAGTAAATAACATGCCCATCAATATCTTCTTCCAAGAGATCTTTAACCATAGCAATGCTAGGTTCTACTTTAATTTGTTCATCAGGTTTAGGTGTTCTAATATAGCTTTTGTTAACCACAGTTGACACTTTAGCATGTTCCTTTATCCTAACAGGGAAGGGTGGTTTCTCAATATAAGCAGAAGGAACAACTGGATCAACATTATAAAGTATAGTTTCTTCTTTAACTGGTGCCGGTTCTTTGATTTCTTCTTTAATAGGTGGGTGATATTTAAACCACTTCTCTTTAGGGAGTTCAACATGAGTAGCAAATGATTCACAAAAGGAGGCTACTATCTCAGAGTCAAGTCCATATTTAGTGCTAAACTTTTGAAAAGCATCGGTATCCATAAAAGATTTAACACAATCATACTTCAGATTAATATATGACTCTTTACCTTCGTCGAGTTCCCAATCTTCAGAGTTGCATTTAATTCTTTCCAAAATATCCCACTGGAATTCAATAGTCTTCTTCATAAAAGAACCAGCACAAGAATCAAGCATGGTTTGATCATTACGAGAAAGCCGAGCATAAAAATTCTGGATAATAATTTCTCTTGAGAGCTCATGATTGGGGCATGAATATAACATTGACTTAAGCCTCCCCCAAGCAAGAGCGATACTTTATCCTTCACGAGGCCAAAAATTATATATATAATTCCAATCACGATGAACTAGATGCATATGATAAAAAATTTGGTGGAACTCCAATTTCAAATGATTCCAATTCCATGATCCAATATCATCGCATAGCCTATACCATGCCAATACTTTTCCCTTCAAAGATGAAGGGAAAACCTTTTTCATCACCTCATCTCCGGATAAACCTGCAAGCTTAAACAATCCACAAATTTGTTCCACATATATCAAGTGCATATCAGGATGTTCTGTTCCATCTTTTGCATAAGGATTAGCTAGCAGTTATTCTATCATACCCGAAGGAATTTCATATTCAATATTTTCAGTAGGTGCGGTAGGTTGAGGGGTAACTAATTGTGGTTCCGGACGAGGTGAAGATACCCCGAACAAACCCCTCAAAGGATTGTTTTCCATAGTAGCAAGTGACAATAAATTTCAGCACACTATATAAATGTTTCCTTACCAAATTCCACTTACCAAAGGTGCTTCACTCCCCGGCAACGGTGCCAGAAAATAGCCTTGATGACCCACAAGTATAGGGGATCAATTGTAGCTCTTTTCTTGAAGTAAGAGTGTCGAACCCAACGAGGAGCAGAAGGAAATGACAAGTAGTTTTCGGTAAGGTAACGTCTGCAAGTACTGAAATTGTAAGTAGCGGGTAGTTTGATAGCAAGGTAATTTGTAACGAGCAAGTAACGATAATAGTAACAAGAATGTAGCAAGTTAGCCCAATCCTTTTGAGGCAAAGGACATGACAAAACGGTCTCTTATGATAAGCAAAGCGTTCTTGAGGGTACACGGGAATTTCATCTAGTCACTTTCATCATGTTGGTTTAATTCGTGTTCGCTACTTTGATAATTTGATATGTGGGTGGACCAGTGCTTAGGTGCTGTTCTTACTTGAACAAACCTCCTACTTATGATTAACCCTCCTGCAAGCATCCGCAACTACGAGAAAAGTATTAAGAATAAATTCTAACCATAGCATTAAACTCTAGGATCCAATCGGTCCCTTATGGAATAGCGCATAAACTGGGGTTTAAGCTTCTGTCACTCTCAAAACCCACCATCTATTTACTACTCCACAATACATTCCCTTAGGCCCAAATATGGTGAAGTTTCATGTAGTTGATGTTCACATGACACCACTAAGGGAATCACAACATACATACTATCAAAATATCGAACACATATCAAATTCACATGATTACTTGCAACATGATTTATCCTGTGACCTCAAGAACGAAAGTAACTACTCAGAAATAACAAACATGTTCATGATCAAAGGATTATTAAATAGCATAATGGATCTGAACATATAATCTTCCACCAAATAAACCATATAGTAATCAAATACAAGATGTAATCAACACTACTAGTCACCCCCTAGCACCAATCTATAGTTCCGGTAACAAGATTGAATACAAGAGATGAACTAGGGTTTGAGATGAGATGGTGCTGTTGAAGATGTTGATGGAGATTGCCCTCCCCAAGATGGGAGAGTTGTTGGTGATGATGATGACGATGATTTCCCCCTCCGGGAGGGAAGTTCCCCCTGCGGAATCGCTCTGCCGGAGGGAAAAAGTGCTCCTGCCCAAGTTCCGCCTTGAGATGGCGGCGCTCCGTCCCGAAAGCCTTCTCCTTATTTTTTCTAGGTCAAAAATGACTTATGTACCAGAAGATGGGCACCGGAGGTGGGACGAGGAGGCCACAACCCACCAGGGCGCGCCTGGGGGCCTAGTGCGCCTAGGTGGGTTGTGCCCACCTGGTGGCCCCCCTCCGGTAGTTATTGGCTCCAATATTTCTTATATATTCCATAAAATATCTCCGTCAAGTTTCAGCTCATTTGGAGTTGTGCAGACTAGGTAGCCTGACGTAGCTTTTTCAGGTCCAGATTTCCAGCTACCAGAATTCTCCCTCTTTGTGTGTATCTTCCAAATTATGAGAGAGAAGGCATTAGAATTACTCCAAAAAGCATTATTATGGATAAAAACATTATAAATAACAGTAAGAAAACATGATGCAAAATGGACGTATCAGGGCCAAAGCCACCCAAATCCTCTTTCAGTATTATCAAATGTGTGATACAACAAGTTCTTCTCTAAATAGCACTAGAGGATCACTGTTGTATGTACGCGCGAGAACCTATATCAAGAAAGTTACTCCTAAAATCCACTTTGTGTACATACAATAGGTTCTCGCGCGTACACACACTACTGCAGGATGCTGCTAATGCGACACTACGATCAGAGACCCTTCGATGAAACTGTGTGCGATGCAATAATCGCAAACGGTGGTGTAAAAAACCGTCAAAAAGGTGCAAAACATTTGCGATGGAGGATGCATCAAACACGGTTCAGATATTAGTTGCGTGTGCGATGCAGGGTATACGGTTCAGTTCAATTAACTATTTGCGATGAGGAGGAACAAAAGAAACGGGCAGCCAGATGAAGGTGTGTGCGATATACAGCATACGGTTCACTCGGATGAACTGTTTGTGATTAGGCAACACAAATGAAATGGTCAGCTAGATCAAGGTGTGTGCGATATATGGCATGCGGTTCACTCGGATGAACTGTCTGTGTTTAGACAAGAGAACATAAACGGTTCAATATAACAAGATGTGTGTGATACGCGGCAAACAGGTCTGTAATCAGAAATGTGTGCGAAGACCGATAATAACACAGACGGTTGTTGCTAATAAGAAGTGTGTGTTGTGCGATGGGATTGCATACAGAACAACAACATTATATACACACTTATAAGGACATGGTTGCATAACCAAATTAAACATCCACTTACATAGGTGGCTACTACAACCATGGCATTTGCACACACCAAAGTAAACTATTACATGCATAATTACATAGGTGGCTACTACACACATGATATTTCCACACACCAATAAAGTAATCTATATATTACATGCATGATTAACTAGCATAAACGATCATCTGATCATCATCTACTTCTTGTGATGCTTGCTCTGCTTGTGGCTCGATCCGGGCTCGTCGATTTGGGTAACGAGGCACTTCCTCATGTCAACGATCCGCTTGTGCATCTCATAGCATGTGTACACACTCTTGGCCGCAAACCTGAGGTGAGGTTCATCCAGTTGCCGCATCCAGGCCCTGTGCCAGGATACGGGACTTGTTCTCTGGGCATCCTGCTTCATCTTTTTGTAGTAGGGGTCGATGATGGCCGAGGCGAGTTCGGCTAGGGAGTCCTTCTTCGTGTTGCCCCATACCCTGTAGTGGTCATGGATTTCGACAAGGTTCTTGCAGGCCAAGCCCGTAAAACTGAGCGCTTTTACATCGTCGATGGTTTCCACCGTGGCAAACTTGTAGTCGGTGCTGTTGACAAACCTATTGAAACGATCGCAAGGCTCTGTGGCCATGTAGTAGTGGTAGATGAGGACATGATGGCGCACGCACAACTGGGCGACGGCATGTAGCGACCCGACCCGAATGGATCAAGTCTCTGTGCTTAAGTGTCATCCCTGGATCGGTATGCTGACACACACAGTACTCGAGGATTTATAACAGAGGTAAATCACATGTATAAAGTAACGTAAATACTATTACCTCAATCCAAATAGCGGAAGTAACAAGGTTGTGGATTCCCATCAACACCAACGGCAAAGTTGAGTGTAGAAATCGTAACCCTAACGTATCACTTACTCGTCGTAAGATCCTGCAACATGAGACGTTGCAGCCACAAAGGGTCAGTACATTGAATGTACTGGCAAATTCACACCAGAGGATAATGATGAATAATGGCTATCACTACATGCATATTTGGCTGGTGGAAAAGCTCTATGGTTACAGTTTTTGCAAAAAGCCAATTTTTCCCTACTACAAAGGAATAAACTTTATTTAACTATCATGGTGGTTGTTAAACATTGAGAAGGTTCCTCCAACTCAATCCCAATTAAGAACTTGATTAAACCCAATCAAATTAAATTAAGTAACATGATGAGATCAACATGATAATCGAAGAACTAGATACTCAAGATGTCCATAACCGGGGACACGGCTAACCATGATTAGTTTGTACACTCTGCAGAGGTTTGCGCACTTTTCCCCACAAGACTCGATCTCCTCCGTTGGGATTCTCGCACTTCATGGTGTTTGAGAAACGGATGACCGAGACACAGTCTTTCAGAAACAATAACTCTTTACTCCGGGTGGACAGTTACACCTACTTTCCCTCTACATCTGCTAACCCACCTCTTCAAGAGGTCATGTAACCTACTCAACTATGCTAGAGCCCATAATAGCTTGTGGCTGCACACGGAAGTTTCTAGCATGAATAGTCTTATGATCCCTTTGAGCCTGGGTGGCGGTCCATAGGATGATCACACGGGTACTCCGGGATATCCAAAAATACAGGCAACGCTGGGTTCTCCAGGTGCCTCAATCCACCCAGTGGTTTATTTAAGTAGCCACCTTAAGTTGAACCATTAATTAACAATCTCACATCTGTCATGGAAATTCACTCAAACCCAATCCACGTCTACGAGCATAGCATAGCAATATAAGCAACGTTGAAGTAACTCCCAAAGGTTTGATAATAAACAGGGCAATAGGTACTACCTCATCTACTTCCCAAAACCCACAAGTTATCAAGTCCTACTCATGCAATGTTTGAGGGTTGAAACTAATGCATAAAAACTGGGTACGAAACGGATATGATCAAAGTGTGAACTTGCCTTGTACTGTTGATGAAGATGATTCGCACTCAACTCCTGATAGTTCTATTCGTCACACTCCGTTCAATCTATCGTAAGCAAGCAATAATAACCACACATAAGCAATCACTCAAAAGATCGGAAAGAACGAAGAAAACAATTCGGAAAACATCAAAACCAAGCAAATAACTCTTGCAACATAAAACAATTTCTAACAGTACCAAAATTATGTGAATTTGGCCTTATCAGAAAGTTTAGGTCAAGAGCTTCGATTTGCAAAAAGAATCAACTCAAACGGAGCTACGGAACTCAAGTTATGAACAAAAGAAGTTCAAATACAAATCTGTTTGAAATCAAATTTTAAAACTTTCAAAAACATGTTTAAGTTGTTTAACTGGATAGGGGGGATCGTAACGAAGAAGTGGGCGTTGGTTTCATCGAAAATGGAGGTACGGATAAAAAGATATGATCAAAAAAATTGACTATGAAACAAATTTCGAAATTTGAAAATTAAAAAAATTGATGTGATAGGTTCACTGGATAGGTGAAAACAAGACGAAACTAAGACGCTGGTTTCATCTAATTTGGATGAACGAGTAAAAAGTTATGGTAATTTGAAAAATCAGGGCCAAGCTGTTTTACGGAAGAAAAAAAATATCTACATAATAAGCTACGGAAGTATATAAAAAAATACAAAGAAAAAACACAACTTCAGAGAGAGGAGAGGACTTCCAGGATTTTCGCCGGAGAGGAAAAATATATTTTTCTTTAGTGAATCTAGTCAAACCAAAATATATTGATTTAACCCGAATCGGATGATTTCTGGAGGCTCTATAGGTCTATATTTATAGGTGGAAAAGAGATTTAGGGGTCAAAAGCTAGGCAATGTGGGACTAAACGTAGACGTAATTAAACGAAACAGAGCAGAACAGCATGGGCTTGAAGCCTTCGGCCGCCGCACGCGTACACGGGCTGCAGTTTTTTTTTAACAAAAATCGGCCTAAGTAAAAAAAATTAAAAAGGATGGCTGGGCCTGGCCCATTTAGGAGAGAGAAAAACAAATGAGGCGCCCGCTGCCACTATGCTACGCGTGTGGGCGGTAAATAACTATGGGCCGCATGTATAGTTCTTTTTTTAAATAGAAAAAGAAGGAAAACTGGATAAAGAAAATAAATTTAAATTTTATATAGGCATATTATATATCAAAATTTTCAGAAAAAGATTTCCTACAAGATGAACATTTTTCTAGAGTCAAATAAAATACACACAAATTCAAATAAAGCAAAGAGTGCTTCTGCTCTAGTAAAATCCAGTAAAAATCATTTTAAAAAAATACCAAAATTTAGTCAAATTTATTTATCTCCAATTTTATGATGTAGGGAATCATGTTACCCTATTTTCCATATATTTTATTTTTGGAGAAAAATAATTTGAATAAAACTTAAATAACTCCAAATTGAAAATAAATTCAAAAGAACTTTGAATTTAATTCTTTGAAACTCCCAACTCATATTTCATATGTTTTGAAGAAGTCATTTTATCTTCGCTCGTGAAAATCATTGAGTTGCATAAAGTTCCTAGGTTGGAAATATTTTCCAAATGAAATTCAAATATTTTCAACACCCCTTGTCATTTAAATAAATGGAAGAAGTCATGTCATCTTCTCTCCAGGGTTTTGTGGTGAAAAGAATTTGAATTCACGGAGATCACGAATGCAAAAATGAAAGTTTGGGAAAGTCCTTTTATTCCCTCTCATTTAACTTTCAAAAAGTTTCGAATTTCACTCAATTTCACACAATCAATCAAACAATCAATCAAATCTATCTATTTATTATAACATTCCAAAATTTAGAAGATTGGGATGTTACACGGCAACCTTCTGATCTATGCCGGGACGACTGGAGGTCGATGCCGACCATTTGTACTTGTCTCGAGCAAGCAACTGCTCAACGCTGTTGATGTAGTTGTCCACCACGGTCGGGTCGATTGTGTACACCACGGAGAGATCCGTCTCCCTCGCGTGGGTCTCCACTCTATGCTCGCCGAACTCCGTTGGAGCGCCACTAGACATCCCCTCTCTATGTGTCGTCGTGGGTGTGCTTATTGTGTTGTGGGGCGCGATCGAAAGGTTGAAGAGACTAAGGTTATAATGGCTGCGGGAATTAAAGGGGAAACCGGACGGTCAGGAATATCGGCAGGCCCTGATGGCAGTTCTAATTTGCAGCGTGTAACTCCTTTGTGCCGCACGTAACTGCATCGCGTGCCAACGCGCGCGGCGCAATCGCATGCATATGGGGCCCCCAGCGTGATCGTCCGCACGCCCAACCGCTGGCAGAGCGCGTGCGGAGGGATGCGAGCAGAGCGCTCCGCGGTCACCTCAACGGCGAGCAACCATATATGTATGCATATAGCAGTTGAACACGCAAAGAAATGGTGTCCACAAGCCCAGCGCGCCAACAGACGCGAGCAGAGCGCGCCGCGGCGCCTAATGGCGAGCACAGCATGCTACGGCGCCTAAAGGTGAGCAGAGCTTGCCGAGGGACGCGAGCAGAGGCCGACACAGTGACAGGTGGCAAATAAGATGAACTGTGCGAGCAATGTCGGAGACGTCAAGCACTAATCAGATTAGAGTTGCGTGTGCGATACGTGGCATACAGTTGATCCATCCGAGCTGTTTGTGATGGAATAAGCCGTGTGTGTTGCAGGCAAACGCTTGCTGGTATATAACCTTAAATTTAACCAAAAAGTGTTAATGCATGTTACAAAAATTGTATAGCTGGAAACTATGTTCAAATACGACTCCAACGATATAATCTTTGGCTACATGCATTCGTATTTTATTAGTTAAATCCTACTTATAAACCAGGATGGGGGTATAGTAGGTAACTAAATCGCAAACGTTTTTTTGTATTAACCGTATGTGTACGTGTCCTTTCGTCCTCCTCTCGCACGTCTTGTCACCCCGCTGCCACAGACAGCTTACAGCGCAAGCTTGCGCAGCGCACGGGGGCGTTCTTTTGGCCAAATGGTGGCTCGAAGTGGCGCCAATGAATCGCCAGTGAGCCCGTTCCCGCGCAACCTCGCAGGTTCCCGCGCAAGCTTCCCGCCCGACTCGGTGAAATCCCCCAAAATCCCAATGCTTACCGGCCTGCTATATAAACCCTCACGGCGGCGAGTCCTGTGTCGCATTTTCTCCTCCCTCCCTGTAGCTTATCTCGTCTGCTTCTCCCACAATCTCCAATGGCACCGGTCCGTCATCATCACTCAGCCACTCTGTTGTCATCAGAGGACAGCTCCAGCTGGGAGGCAACACCGCGGCGGCGGCACAGTCCCCAGTGTAGTGTCGTGCGCGTGGCATCCCTGTTGGGTGTGCGTGGAACACCCACCACACGCTCCGCCACCGCTACCCGTCGGTAGCTGTTGTCGGCCGCCGTTGCCGCCACACCATCGTCGAAAACCAGGGCCATCTCCCGCTCCACCGCCGCGGCCCGAAGGCGGGAGGTGGCCGTCGTGGCCGCCACCCCACTGCCGGCCACCGTGGCCCTCACCCGCTCCGCCACCGCGGCCCGAAGTCGGGAGGTGGTGGTCATGGCCGCCACCCCATCGTCGGCCGCCGTGGCCGCCAGCCCACCGTCGACCGCCGGGATCATCACCCGCTCCGCCACCGCCGCCGGAAGGAGGGAGGCGGAGGTGGAGGCCCGCACGTGCGTCAGCGACCTTGCGCGCTACATCGAGTTCCTGTAGGAGGTGGAGGAGCGCCTCGTCGAGCACGCAAAGAGCCTTACCGCAGCCATTGCTGCAACAGATGCCGACCCATAGGCGAGGAATCAGGAGATCTACGAGCAGTCCGGACGCTTCGAGAGGGATCGTCTGGAGCGGCAGTGGGCGTTCGAGATGGCGAGCGTCGCTGAACGTGCAGCAGCGGCAGGCACCATATTGCATTTGTCTAGCTCGTCGGTAGGCTCCTCCTCCTCCTCTGCCTCTTACTGAGCGTGCTCGGCAGAGGAGAGGCAGCCGAAAGTAGTACGAAGCCCCTCTGCAATAGTAGTAGTAGTATTTAGGGGCTATTTTGTTCAGTTCATCTGACTATAAATGTGGTGGAATTGTATAACGTACTTAAAATTAGCTAGTATATATAGTTGAACTAGCTATTTCAATACGTGGTTGGCAAAAATTGGGGAAAAGTTTGGTCGGTTCAGCTGTCGAGTTGAACTGCTTGTATAAATTAAGAACGACTGCTTAATCTATGAATAAAATCTATGCTTAATTACTGAATTTTAGTTGCAAAAATTAGATACTGCTAGTGATTTTTAGCTTCATATTTTGACAAATCACAGTGTTACAAGGTTGACAAATGGTAATGTTACTAGATCAACAAATGTCAATCTTTCCAGTTTGAAAAATGGCATCATACCCAATATGACAGATGCAAATCTTACCAAATTGTTTGTAAGTGGCTGCACACGGGTGTCACGACCGGTTTTTCAATAAAACAATTATTGAGAGACCAATCCCTTTTACGGACCAGCGAGGAAGAATTCCTTCTCACTGGTAGACAATATCTTGGTCACAGAAGAAAAATACCAGGAGTACTAAATATAATACAAGGTTGACCAGAGACTGCCCAACAATTTATTACATGCACGCCGCTAAAACAAGATGGCGGATAGGATGGCAAACTACTAACTCACGATGATAACGGTGGTGGAAATATCACCGCGAAGCGAGTGATATGATTCCAGAAGACTACAACTCTTCGAGCGTCGGAGTGAGGCTCGAGAAGAATTATAGCGGGTGGCGGAAGCGTATACAATACAAGTGACCAATATCCGGGATCGCGCAGGACTGACTGGGACTCCTCTAGGCATCGGACGCGCTATCAAACTCTTCATCCAAGAGATCGCCTTCATCAACATCTGGCCAAATCAACAAGCCAGGTGAGTACTATGAAAGTACTCGCAAGACAGTTCGGACATAAAGTATAACAAATGTAAACATGAAGCACATGAACAAGTTAACCAGTGCGATCAGACATAGAGATAATAAATACTGGGTGCCAAGCGAGGGTCTGAATGACGCCTCGAGTGGAAACTGCAGAATAGTAATACTGGTGCCAAACGAGTGTCTGAAAGACTCCTCGAGCGGAAAATGCGGAATAATAATACTGGTGCCAAACGAGTGTCTGAAAGACTCCTCGAGCGGAAAAATGCGGAATAATAATGTTGGTGCCAAACGAGTGTCTGAAAGACTCCTCGAGCGGAAAAATGCGGAATAATAATGCTGGTGCCAAACGAGTGTCTGAAAGACTCCTCGAGCGGAAAAATGCGGAATAATAATGCTGGTGCCAAACGAGTGTCTGAAAGACTCCTCGAGCGGAAAAATGCGGAATAATAATGCCACAGTCGGGCGTCGGGGCGACACCACATAAAGGGCTTATAACAGAAAATAAAAACAGTGCATGCCACAGTCGGACGTCTGAGCGACATCACATAAAGGGCTTATATTTAAAGTGAGAAACGAGTACACGCCACAGTCGGACGTCTGCGCGACGTCACATAAAGGGCTTATATCACAGCTCAATAATACAATAGTTTGGGAACAAGCATGCGACAAATATAAAGTTAGTCCATCCACAGGAATAACAATAAATCTGAATTTACCACTTGAGCTTGTTCACCGGGGACAAGTTTTCCACGCGGATAGATATGGATATAATGTTTTCATTACTTGATCATGGATACGATGATTTGGAAGGAATTGACTCTGCAGAGTTTGTACTTAACCACAGCCAACGGATTTCAGTAGCCACGGGGACTTGTTCCGTCTACGGTGTTTGGAAGAAACACGTCTAACCAGTACACACCCAATTCAACCATCCGAAGCCAGGGATCACCCTCGGCGACGTTCAAGAAAAACCTTGAGACGGGGAGGCTACAACCTCGCGTAGCATGGGATCAAATTTCTATACGCGCGCTCTAAGGGGGTGCCCCCCCTCTCGGTCCCAACCGGAAACACCCATGCCCCCTGACCGGATGACTGGCTTTAATCCTGGGCCAAGGTACCATCATCCCGGCCTCTCTGTTTGGTGTGTACACGGAAAGAGGTTACCAACTTACTAAACCGCATCCTGGCAATGAGACATGTGGTAGCACGGAAGGGGGAAAGAACGATAACATGGCTCCAACCATGTTAACGTCGGAGAAAGTCGGATGACGCAAGGCTGGTATGCCACAACAGTACCACCTTGCTGCCCTTCATGTCACCACATGATTTGGCCATCTCTCATCAGAGATCATCGCAACTTTGGACCATGCGGGAAAAGAACGATAACGTGGCTCCAACCACGTTAACGTCGGAGAAAGTCGGATGACGCAAGGCTGGTATGCTACAACAGTACCACCTTGCTGCCCTTCATGTCACCACATGATTAGGCCATCTCTCATCAGAGATCATCGCGACTTTGGAACAACCGGGTCGTTGCCTTACAAGCAACGAGGTATTTACCGACACTCATATGCCGCGCACAAACTCTCACGTGAACATGTAAAACACCTGTCATATCAAATGTTCAAAACATGCTTGCCTGGTTCGGAGAAGTCGGAGTCTAGCTCGGCGAGGTTCGCGGCTCCTTCACCTCTCCCGGAACCTACGGCAATCACGAAACGGGTACTAACGTGAAAACCAACACTTGCACAGAAACTTTTCCAAATATTTTTAAATAAATCCCATAAAAAACTAGACAAAATTTGAAGATTGTCAGAAAAAGAATCACTCAAAAATACCTTTTTATTAAAGTTATAAAGGTTTCTGTCCAGGGACTTATATGTAATGAAACAGAAAAGTTCCAGGGTTTTAACTGAGAAAACAGAAAACGCTTCGGTTGGGAATGCGCAAGCGCAAAGGAGAAAACGTATTTGCCCGAAGGGCCAACAGAAAACGGTTCGAAGGAGAATAGAATAGAGGCTGACAGGCGGGGTCCACCTGTCAGGTTTAAAAAAGCTCGCCGGCGCCCGAAGACTGCGGTGGACGCCGGCGTCGAACCACGGCGAGTTAGGAGAAACGGAGGGTACCAAGATCTTCAGTGTCTTCTTCCGCGTCGGTGGGTGGTGGACTCGTCCAACGGGGAGCACCACGTCGAAGGCGACACTATCTCCGGCGGATGGCGGCTCGGGTGAGGATGGGGAACTCCGGTGGAGGGCTGCAAACTACGAATTGAGGCGCGGGTCAGAACGAGGGATGCAAGGTGAAGCTACTGGCAAGAGAATGGGGGCGGAGGAGCACACACGGGGGCGAATCGGGCTGGATCCCGTGGCGGGTCGCGGCGGCCGGAGTCGAGGAAGGAGACCTCCTCGGGGCTCTTCCAGTGGCTAGGCTTGCTCTAGGGGGAGTGCAGGGCTGGTGGGTGCTCGAGTTGAAGCTCGGGGCCTCTATTTATAGGCAGATCGACGGGGTGGCCCTGAACGGAGAATCTCCGGCGAGCGATTACGGCGGAGCAGTGGATTGGCAGGTGGTTTGAGCGGCCAGGCAGCATCAGTGGAGGTTACTGGAGTCGTTTCACAGCTAAACGGAGTCGGTCTTGGCGTAGTGGCGTCGGTCCACGGTGAGGTGATCGCACGGGCTCAATGGCGGCAGAGAGCACGCTCCGCGCCCTGCGGTTCACGACGAGAGCGGCAGCGCGTTCGGGGGAGTGGAAGGCCACGCGGCGAGCTCCGGTGGTTTGGGCGGCGCTGGGTGGCGTCGTCGGCGCCGTGTCTCCCGTTGGCGTCCGCAAAGCCGCCGCCGGCGTCGGTCACGGGGCGGCGCACCTTCTGCTGCTCGTCGCCGACGCCCGCAAGGCGCCAGGCGTTCGTGCGGTGCAGGAACAAGAGGGCGGGGACGAGGAGCAAGGCGACGCGGTGGTACTGGCGAGATCGATGTCCTTCTCTGAAGAAAACGACAGCAAGCCACTGACTGAATCTCTGAATTTTTCTGAACTTGATACAGACAGTGCACTGCAGGTGTTCGACAGGAGGATTTTTCAATGAGATGAATTTTTCTGGAGCTGTAACTTGGTGAGGTGACCACTCAATGCACCCAGAGGCTGCCTGATTTTACTTGGAATTTTTGGAGAAGGTTTTGAATGAATTTCACCAAATTTGACAAATCTGGTCCAAACTTGCAGCAGGTGTAGTTTGAAAATTTTGAACTGAAGACCAGTGGATCTTCATGGTTCTTGGTTGAGGGTTCAAAGGACTAGGAGGGGAAAAAGGTTTGGGGGCAAAAATCAAAACAGAAAATGGAGTTCCTTTGCAAATCTCCACGTGCTAGGAAAGAAGACAGAAATTTATTTGAATAGAATATAAATGGAAATAATCACATGGGGAGGTTCAACTTGCTGGATTTGATGCAAATCATGATCCAAAGGTGAGGAAAGGGTTAGGAGAGGGGATTTGCACTAAGGCCATGGCAAGAAGGAATTGTTGAAAGTGGCAAAGGATTTTCCAAAAGCCATAGTGCAAATTTCAAGGAGATTTTCAAAAGTCATTTCCCAAGTGAAAATATTTTGTCTTGAGTCCAAGTGAAAAGCAAGAACCTCCAAGACCAAAGACAGATCTGGGTTGAATCCAAATAAACTTTTGCCATAAAGAAAAATATTTGAGAGTGAGAGTTCTCTTGAAGAAAAATTTAAATCACTCCCCTCAAGTCAAATAAAATCATTTGAAAAATCCAAATAAAAACTTGGGTGTCACAACACCTACCCCCTTAGGAAAAATCTCGTCCTCGAGATTTCTGCTGATCCTCAAATAGATACGGATGCTCTGCCCGAAGGAAATCTTCCCTTTCCCATGTAGCTTCATCCTCAGTGTGGTTGCTCCACTGAACCCTGAAAAACTTTGTCGTTTTCTGACGGGTCCTCCGTTCAGACTCTTCTAAAATCTCTACTGGCCTCTCTCTGTAGGTGAGATCTGGTTGCATATCAATGTCCTCATGAGGTACATGCTTTTTTGGGTTGCTCACACATTTTCTTAACTGTGAGACGTGGAACACGTCATGGACGTCTGACAGCTCCTTGGGGAGGTCTAGTTGGTAGGCTACCGTGCCTCTTCGTGCCTTTACACAAAATGGTCCAATGAATCTTGGGGCTAGCTTCCCCTTTATTTTGAACCGTTGCAGACCCCTCATAGGAGATACTCGGAGGTATACGGAATCACCGGGTTCAAAGCTGACCTCACGATGCTTCTGATCATAGTAGCTCTTTTGTCGGCTCTGTGCTGTCTTGAGTCTATCCCTGATCTGCTTAACTTTCTCCTCGGCCTCTTTAAGCATGTCTGGGCCGAAGATACGGCTGTCACCTGTTTCTGACCAATTTAGTGGGGTACGACACCTTCGTCCGTACAACGCTTCAAAGGGTGCCATTTGCAAGCTGGCTTGGTAACTATTGTTGTAAGCAAATTCGGCATACGGCAAACTCTCTTCCCAGCTGGATCCATAGGTGAGCACACAAGCTCTTAGCATATCTTCTAGGATTTGGTTTACACGCTCCGTTTGTCCATCAGTCTGAGGGTGGTATGCTGTACTGAAGGCTAGTTGTGTGCCCAGAGCTTGTTGTAGGTGATCCCAAAATTTGGAGACGAATTGGGTGCCTCGGTCTAATATTATAGTCTTTGGGACTCCGTGCAAACAAACTATACGGGAGAGATAAAGTTTTGCCAGTCTTTGTGTGGAGTAGGTAGTCTTCACGGGAATGAAATGAGCAACTTTGGTTAGTCGGTCTATGATGACCCATATGGCGTCATTCCCACGCTGTGATCGGGGTAGTCCGACGATGAAATCCATTCCTATTTCATCCCATTTCCAATCCGGTATTCTGTTTGGTTGGAGTAGCCCTGCTGGCTTTTGATGCTCGGCCTTGATGCGCTGACATGAATCGCAACATGCAATAAATGTGGCTATATCTCTTTTCATACCGTGCCACCAAAATCTTTCCTGAATGTCCTTGTACATTTTGGTTCCTCCAGGATGGATCGAGTATGGAGCGGTGTGGCTTTCCGTCAAGATCTGTTGCTTGAGTTCCTCAATGTTAGGTACGCAAAGTCTGTCTCGGTACCATAATGTTCCTTCACTGTCGGTGACGAACTCTGAAGTCTTACTAAGATTCATTTTCTTCTTTATGCCTTCGATGCTGGGATGTCCCTGTTGAGCCTTCTTAATTTGTTCCACCAGGGTGGGTTGTATCTCCAGGTTCGATACGGTGCCCTTGGAGACTAACATCATGTTGAGCCTAGCGAACTCTCGCTGAAACTCAGGCCTCAAGTTTTGCGGACCGTCATTGTCCGGGCTGGGGTTTCGACTAAGGGCATCGGCCACTACATTAGCTTTCCCTGGATGGTAGTGAATACCGACGTCATAGTCCTTGACCAGTTCCAACCAGCGTCGTTGGTGTAAATTCAGCTCTGGCTGTGTGAAAATATATTTGAGGCTCTTATGGTCCGTATATATTTCACAGTGATTTCCCAACAAAAAGTGCCTCCACTCCTTGAGTGCATGTATGACTGCTGCTAGCTCCAAGTCATGTGTTGGGTAATTTTCCTCATGTTTTCGCAGCTGCCTGGAGGCATATGCGACAACCTTGCCATCATGCATTAGTACGCATCCGAGTCCTTTCCGGGATGCGTCACAATACACCTCAAAGCTCTTGTGTATGTCTGGCATAGTTAAGACCGGTGCGGTTGTCAGCTTCTTCTTGAGTTCTTGGAAGCTCTGCTCGCATGCTTCCGTCCATACAAATTTCTTGTCCTTCTTGAGTAACTGTGTTATAGGTTTTTCCACAGTGGAGAAACCTTCAATAAATCTTCTGTAATATCCGGCCATTCCCAGGAAACTCCGCACATCAGTAACATTGGCGGGTGGCTTCCAGTCCAGTATGGCCTTGACTTTTTTTGGGTCTACGGCCACGCCTTCTTGGTTCAGTATATGGCCCAAGAAGCCAACTTGTCTTAGCCAAAATTCGCACTTGCTAAATTTGGCGTACAACTGATGTTTCCTCAATTCTCCCAAAACAATTCTAAGGTGCTCAGCATGCTCTTCTGGTGTCCTTGAGTAAACCAGAATGTCGTCAATGAATACCACCACAAATTTGTCCATGAATTTCATGAACACTTTGTTCATGAGGTGGACGAAATATGCGGGGGCGTTCGTTAGTCCAAAAGGCATCACTGTGAACTCGTATAACCCATATCTGGAAGTGAAAGCTGTCTTGGGGATATCTTCCGTCCATACCTTCAATTGGTGATATCCCGATCTCAAATCAATTTTTGAGAATACCTTGGCCTGTGCGAGCTGGTCAAACAAATCATTTATTCGTGGCATCGGATATTTGTTTTTTATGGTGACCATATTGAGGGCTCGATAGTCTATGCACAGCCTCAGTGTCCCATCTTTCTTTTTGGTGAACAACACAGGCGAACCCCAAGGTGAGGAGCTGGCTCGAATAAATCCTTTGTCCAACAATTCCTTTATCTTCTTCTTCAACTCCACCAATTCTGAGGGTGCCATTCTATACGGCTTCTTATGGATGGGAGCGGTGCCAGGTGCTAGTTCGATGCTGAATTCGATCTCTCGGTCTGGTGGCATGCCTGGTAGTTCTTCCGGGAACACATCAGGAAACTCGCATACCACTGGAACTTTTCTCAGTTCTGCAATGTCCATTTTGTTCAGTTTTGGTTTCTGTGATCGCGGCCTTTCTTGAGCGGAAACTCTTATAGTCTTGCCGTGATGGTGAGTGAGAATCACTGTCCGATTGAAACAGTCGATGAATCCTTTGTTGGTGGTCAACCAGTCCATCCATAAAATGACATCCAGTCCTTTACTTTCCAACACGATGAGATTCGCGTGGAATTGTAGTCCTTCGAACTCAATGACCACTCCTTGGCAGTAACCCTGAGCGATTTGTTTATTTCCGGGGGACTTGATGATCATAGATTTTTCCAAGGGAAGTATCGGAAAACCGTGTTGCGAAACAAAACTCTTCGAAACGAACGAATGGGAAGCTCCAGAATCAAACAAAACTGTGGCAGGTACTGTGTTGACAGGGAACGTACCGAGCACGATGTCTGGGGCATTCTACGCTTCTTCCCTGGTCACATGGTTCAGGTGACCCTTCCTGTGGTTGTTGCTGGGGTTGAAGTTGTTGCGCTTGGGGGCTGGATTGTTTCCACCATTGTTCGGCTTGGGTGCCGAGTCTCTTGGCTTCGGGCACTGTTTAGCATAATGCCCTTGTTGACCACAAGCATAGCAGGTGACCCCTGGACGGTATGTGAACTCCTTGTCCCTGGCATGAAACTGTCCGACGGGCCTTGGCTCAGTAGTCGTGGATTTCCTTGCGTCTGTCCTTGGGACCTTAGTCTTGCCTCGGTTGCTGCGGGCAAGAGTCGTCTTGTCCCTCTTCCGCTTACGGATATCTTCCAGACTACGGCGCTCATTCTCCAAGGTGATGGCCTTGTCCACCAGCGTCTTAAAATCCGGAAAGGTGTGCACAATCAGTTGGCATCTCAGTGCTGGTGCCAGGCCGTCCAGGAATTTTTCCATCTTCTTGCTTTCTGTCATGTGCTCGTCGTAGGCATAACGAGATAGCTGGGTGAACTGACTGTTGTATTCTGTGACTGACATCCCTCTCTGCTTCAGGTCATCGAACTCTCTCTTCTTGATCTTTAGGATGCTCCTGGGGATGTGTGCCCCACGGAAGCCTTCCTTGAACTCTTCCCAGGTGATGTTGTGTTCCCTGGGATGCATGTGTAGGAAGTTTTCCCACCATGCTGCGGCTGCTCCAGTAAGGTAGTGTGGTGCATAAAGCACCTTCTCATGATCTGAGCACTGAGCAATAATCAGTTTCCTTTCAATCTCACGAAGCCAATCATCGGCTTCCAGCGGCCGATCGGTGTGAGCAAAAGTTGAGGGGCGAGTCTTCTGTAACTCAGATAACTTGGAATGGGGTTGATAGGGTTCACGGTGGTTTCCCATATTGATGACATGGTTCATCATCTCTTGGTGCTGTTGCTGGCTTTGCTCGAAGAGACGGCATACTTGAGACAGTGCTGCTTCGCTGTCCTGTTGGCTGGACTGACCCTGAGTGAAATTGTTGCTGGTCTGTGTCCCGTAAACCTCTTCTGGCTGATTGGGCATGGAGCGAGTCCACGGGCGAGACATTTTTCCAGTCTGGGGTATTATTTGCAAAACCCATGAGAAAAAACTGTGTAGCACAAGAAAAATCTCGCAAAGGCAATAATCAAAAGGCTTCAAGGTTTTCAAAGAAACACAAATGATTTTTTATGGAGAAGAAGTGCTTAACATAAATCTTACATGCGAAAAGCAAACACGTGATACAGCACTCAGGATGCGCGTACACATCCTGACATGTTATTAAAAACTAGCGTACTACTCCGGAAGGCAGCAAACACACCAATACAAACTATCATACAGGAATAAACGGCACATCATACAGGCAGACATAACACGCGGCTACTCGGTGCTCTCAGTCGGAGATGGTGAAGATCTCCTTCCCCTTGCCGATGGCAAGGCTCAGCGGTCCAGGAGAATCAACCTCCACCTCCTCTCTAGCTGGCTCCTGGCGCGTGACGCTGCGCTGCGGTGATGGTGCGGGGGCGGCTGGTGGTAGAGCGTGTGCGGCAGGTGGTGCGGCTCTGACTGGAGTAGGAGCGATGACTCGGTCGAACTCCTCAGTGGTAGGCAGACGGCGAGCAGTGGCCAAAATGGCCGGCGCATAAGAGGCTGAAGACGAGACGAATGTCAGGGGCGGCGCCGTGTTGAGAAGCTCCTTCCTGCTGGCAGGACCGCCCCGGACTAAGTCCATGCGGGCAGCCACAAGATCATCTACGAGGTTGTCAAAAGACTCCTCCAGAGCCTTGAGATACTCCACAACCATCTCGATGGCTTCATCTCGTTCTCCCCGATGGCAGGCAAACGCATAGTGGCTGGTGTAAGGCACATGGCATGGGAGGTAGCGGTAGCGACGAGTCTTCATCGTAGGAAGGATGTCCCAAAGGCGAGCTATCGCCTCACGGGCAGCCATCTGCATGGCATGCCTCTCCGTAGGCATGGCCCTTCCCACAAAACGGAAGTGGAGAGCAGCAGAACGTCCTCCCTTGAACTGCACCACAGCTTGGTGCATAGACACGTCGTCACTGAGCTTGTGCTGATAGAGTGTGAACTCCGGGCGAGCTGCTGGCCCGATCGCGAGCTTGGTGATGGAGACGAGGAGCTTGACAAACCCCTCGGGTACGTTGGTGAACACTCGATTCTCACAGTTGCTGCCAACCATCTACAAAAGTAGGCAAAAATTCTGAGTAGTCATGTCATAAATTTATGATGACCAACAGAAAATAGCTACAATTGCAAAATGCTGAAAAAGCACAAAAGACGCTAATAACCAATTAGCGATCGCACCTAGTGGCTTCCTACAGTCAGCCTGGCTCTGATACCAAGCTTGTCACGACCGGTTTTTCAATAAAATAATTATTGAGAGACCAATCCCTTTTACGGACCAGCGAGGAAGAATTCCTTCTCACTGGTAGACAATATCTTGGTCACAGAAGAAAAATACCAGGAGTACTAAATATAATACAAGGTTGAGCAGAGACTGCCCAACAATTTATTACATGCACGCCGCTAAAACAAGACGGCGGATAGGATGGCAAACTACTAACTCACGATGATAACGGTGGTGGAAATATCACCGCGAAGCGAGTGATATGATTCCAGAAGACTACAACTCTTCGAGCGTTGGAGTGAGGCTCGAGAAGACTTATAGCGGGTGGCGGAAGCGTATACAATAAAAGTGACCAATATCCAGGATCGCGCAGGACTGACTGGGACTCCTCTAGGCATCGGACGCGCTATCAAACTCTTCATCCAAGAGATCGCCTTCGTCAACATCTGGCCAAATCAACAAGCCAGGTGAGTACTATGAAAGTACTCGCAAGACAGTTCGGACATAAGGTATAACAAATGTAAACATGAAGCACATGAACAAGTTAACCAGTGCGATCAGACATAGAGATAATAAATACTGGGTGCCAAGCGAGGGTCTGAATGACGCCTCGAGCGGAAACTGCAGAATAGTAATACTGGTGCCAAACGAGTGTCTGAAAGACTCCTCGAGCAGAAAATGCGGAATAATAATACTGGTGCCAAACGAGTGTCTGAAAGACTCCTCGAGCGGAAAAATGCGGAATAATAACGCTGGTGCCAAACGAGTGTCTGAAAGACTCCTCGAGCGGAAAAATGCGGAATAATAATGCTGGTGCCAAACGAGTGTCTGAAAGACTCCTCGAGCAGAAAAATGCGGAATAATAATGCTGGTGCCAAACGAGTGTCTGAAAGACTCCTCGAGCAGAAAAATGCGGAATAATAATGCCATAGTCGGGCGTCGGGGCGACACCACATAAAGGGCTTATAACAGAAAATAAAAACAGTGCATGCCACAGTCGGACGTCTGAGCGACATCACATAAAGGGCTTATATTTAAAGTGAGAAACGAGTACACGCCACAGTCGGACGTCTGCGTGACGTCACATAAAGGGCTTATGTCACAGCTCAATAATACAATAGTTTGGGAACAAGCATGCGACAAATATAAAGTTAGTCCATCCACAGGAATAACAATAAATCTGAATTTACCACTTGAGCTTGTTCACCGGGGACAAGTTTTCCACGCGGATAGATATGGATATAATGTTTTCATTACTTGATCATGGATACGATTATTTGGAAGGAATTGACTCTGCAGAGTTTGTACTTAACCACAGCCAACGGATTTCAGTAGTCACGGGGACTAGTTCCGTCTACGGTGTTTGGAAGAAACACGTCTAACCAGTACACACCCAATTCAACCATCCGAAGCCAGGGATCACCCTCGGCGACGTTCAAGAAAAACCTTGAGACGGGGAGGCTACAACCTCGCGTAGCATGGGATCAAATTTCTATACGCGCGCTCTAAGGGGGTGCCCCCCCTCTCGGTCCCAACCGGAAACACCCATGCCCCCTGACCGGATGACTGGCTTTAATCCTGGGCCAAGGTACCATCATCCCGGCCTCTCTGTTTGGTGTGTACACGGAAAGAGGTTACCAACTTACTAAACCGCATCCTGGCAATGAGACATGTGGTAGCACGGAAGGGGGAAAGAACGATAACATGGCTCCAACCATGTTAACGTCGGAGAAAGTCGGATGACGCAAGGCTGGTATGCCACAACAGTACCACCTTGCTGCCCTTCATGTCACCACATGATTTGGCCATCTCTCATCAGAGATCATCGCAACTTTGGA